>NC_059181.1:91509331-91586304 GCF_019923935.1 Bubalus bubalis
GTGGTATTGTCACCATCATCCCCTGGAGGGATGGAAAGCAGTAATACTGATGGATAGTGACAATACCCATGATAAAGGACAGGACCAATGGGGTCAGCACAATTGGCCCATCCTCCTTTTAGTACTGGATGCCCTGGCTGGCAAATGGGCCCATCTGTACATTTTTTATAAACTCTTGGGCCACTGCCTAAAAGTTGTCCCAGTTGAGGTAAAGAACTCTGGGAATCACTGGCCTCACAGGCACACAAAATATATATCAAGATGTTATGGACCGAATCCTATTCTCTCAAAATGTCTATGCTGAAGCATTAACCCCTATTTGACTGTGTTTGCTGACATGGATGTCATAAGCATGGAGCTCTAACCCAATAGGGGGGCATCCTTATAAGAAGAGGAAGAGATACCACAGAGCTCTCTCTCTCCCCCCACACTGAACAAAGAAAAGGCCATGTGAGGACACAGTGAGAAGACAGTTGTCTGCCAAGGACAAAGGTCTTACCGGGGTACAAATTCTTTTAGCAAATTCTAGATTTCCAACCAGATTAAACTGTGGGCCTTTGCATCAATTTAAATTCATTCCTCCCTCTGTATTCAAGTTTTCTGATGTGTTTCTCTCTGATCCTTTTTGCTTGTTTGTCACTGGATAAACTTTCTGTGTGTGATGGGGGAGGTGTCCTCTCTACTCTGCTCACAATTATGCGTTTTTTTCCTTCAGAGAGCCTCAAATCAGTTTCATTAGCGCTAGGGGTCTCCTCTATGACAATGGTTGCTTAATAAATTTTAAAGTCTCTGGCTTGAGTTGGGTTTGAATTCATTTCAGCACTGTGTCACAAAAGTGCTATGGTCATTTTTCCCTGTATCTAGGATGATCAGGACTTTTACTACATCAGGGACAAAGGTAACAGAGTGGCACAGCAGAAGATTGCTGGGCTCCCAAGCCAGAGGGGTACAGACTGAAACCATCTTCTGCTATGTGCTGCCACTTCAGTTGCATGGATTTTTTTTTTTTTTTTTGTCTTTTCTCTCTGTACAAATCCCCTCAGAATATTTCACACTCCTAGCAGTGCAAATTTACAGCTTTGGATTTTTATCTCGTCTAATCATGAGTGGTCCAGACCTTCTGGGTGGTTACAGGGATAGTTTAGAGACACAGTGACTCACTTCTCGGGAAGCCCAGGAAAGGTGGACACCGCAGGCCCATGTAGGACATATGGGAGTTGCCTTCTGGAACAGAGTGAAGCAAAAGGGTCTGTGGGAAGAGGGATTTGCAGTATTTGGAGGGTGAGGTAGCCCCTGGTTCCTGAGCAAGGATGTGATTGGCTTCTTTGAGTCAACAAGAAACCTGACAAGGAAACACTATACAGCGATATTAAGCGGGAATGCATCTGGTGCATTCAACATGGAGGTTTGTTGCTACAGGACCCTATCTGGTGGAGCAGAGCGGGGACAGAAACTTGAGAGTAGGCCATTCAAGGCTCTCTCAAATATACCACATGTCAACTCAGTGCAAAATATTATTTTTAGCCATCATCTCACAACTGGCCGCTCCCTGCTTACACGCACAAACGCACACACACACATAAACACAGAGGCCAGTACACATGACTGAGGAGAACTCAGTCCCTGGACATGGATGGGCCGACCCTGGGATGGCAGTTCCCCAACCCCCATGGCCGGGGCGCTGTTAGCTACCACAGTAACACAGGCACTAGAGCAAGGGGGCTCCATCTAAACTGCACGTCCCCACCTTCATCACCAATTCCTCTAGGAACTGGCCAGTAGGCAGGGTGCATGGGCAAGGGTTTAAAAGCACAGGCCATCTCCCCCAGCCGTCTCCTTCTAAAAGTTTGTCCATTCATCCACCGCACTCCCAGTTCCTGGCAGCTTGGCGACTTCCGCTTACCAATTAAAAAAGTCGAGAATGACGTCAGGAACATCAGAGGAGGCTGGGCTGGACGTCAAACTGGAGTTTCCAGGTGGTATTGCAGTTGTTGCCCTTCAAGAGCAGGATCCTGTGGAGCAGTAGGAATACGACGACTCGCAGCACCTCTGGACGCCATAGTTCCTAGTTGGAGAACACTGCAGACAGCTGTGGACCTGGAGGAAGACAGACGACAGGGTGAACCCGTAATCTACGAGGTGGAGGGAGTGGAGGGGGTGGGTGGGTGCGGGGGAGTAGAGCTTGTTTTTCCTCTAAGAGCCAGCCTTTAGGGTGAGCCCATCTTACCTTAGGGAAGGTGGGGATGATCAGTGACCCTGAGGCTGAGAGCGGCAAGATCAGCAGCCCAGGAGCTCCACTCCACGAAGCACGCCAAGGACGAATCCCTTTGCTTTGGAGTGCATAGCCTTTGAAGCACTTTTGCCTGCCAGGGAGCCTTCAGGAAGCCTGGCACGCACCTGGCTCTGCCCACCCCGATGGCATCGCCAGGTTAGCAAATTCCACAGATGCCAGGAGCCATTCAAAAAGACATGCGATTCTGCCTGCTATTACGGCTTGGGCACCACCTAGCCCTCTGCTCATTCTGGTCACTGCGGTCATTCCTGGGTCAGCTCTAGCACCCTGGAAGGCTGGAGAACTGGGCTGCGTGTTCGCAGCAGTGGGGCACCCCACCCTGCACCTTCCCTCTGCAAAAATGCAAAATCTGCTTTTCTCTTCAAACAGCACATGCCCAAGAGTTTGCTTTTCATTGTGAAAGGAGTAAATGGACTGTCCATGTTGAATTCTGAAAGCTCTAGACAACTTCGAGGGATCAGAAGATAGTTGACTGGGGATCGTTCTGAGATCCTTGGGCTTCCAGGCAACCCAAGTGCCTCTCTTCTGGAAAGGGTAGAAGAGGTTCAGTCAATGAGTTTTATGATAGGGCTCTGGAGGGTCATCAGGACAGAAATTGGGCACCTGGAGTGCCCCCCTCCCATAGCTAAGGGGTGCAAAGTTGACGTGAGGCTTCTTGGCTGGCATCATAGAAGGGGAAGGAGGCAAAAGTCAGTGTATCAGATCTTCAAGGCAGTTAGCCCCTGGAGAGCAGGCCACTCTAATGCTCCAGCATCCTGGCCCCAACATGTAGACAGAAAAGCCTCACAGTTTTACTGTTTTAGTTTACTTACTAAGTTGTGTCTGACTCTCGGGACCCCACTGTAGTCTTCTCTGTCCCTAAGATTTCCCAGGCAAAATACTGGAGTGGGCTGCCATTTCCTTCTTCAGGGGATCTTTCCAGCCCAGGGATCGAACCCGTGTCTCCTCCATTGGCAGGTGGGTTCTTTACCACCGGGCCACCAAGGAAGACCCCCTTGTGACTATGGAAATTACCAAAAGCTTGATGGCAAAAATGAATTTCTTTCCAGAGCTTACATCCCAGATATATATGAGCAAGATTCCAAAAGACAGTAAGGAATATGAGAAAGGCACTTTGTGCTTTTTGAGTTTTTGTCTTGGTCATTTATTAGAATGTACACAGATATCTAGATTGAATGGACTTAAACATGAATATGTATTATGACTTAGACATGAATATCGTATTTTGAGGTAGAGGAAATATCACTGACCTAGGAGTTAGCCTATCTGTTATCTGACCCAGCTCTGTCACATGACAATGAGTATTTCAGTTTTGCTAAAGTATAAGGTGCATTGGGAGGTAAGACAAGAGGTAAATGAAGTAAGAAGCAAAAGAACAGGAAGCATCTGGCCTAGTGAGGGCCACACATTCAGTGCACAGAAAATACCTACTCAGTGAATAAATGAAGCTAAGAAAGAATGCTTTATTTTATAAACAGCAAACATTTATTTTTCACAGTCCTAGAAGCCGGTTTATCCAAGATCAAGGCACCAGTAGATTTGGTGTCTCCTGAAGTCCACTTCCTGGATCTTAAATGCCAACTTTTCACTATGTCCTCACTTGGCAGAAGGGGCAGAGTATCTCTCTGGACCCTCTTAAATAAGGCGCTAATCACATTCGTGAGGACTCCACCCTTATGACCTAGGCCCCTCCCATACACTCCACCGTCTAATACCATTGCCTTGGGAATTAAGATGTCAACATACAGATTTTGGGGGGATGCAGACATTCTATTTATGACACTTACACAATTTCCATACTGCCAGTAAAGTGCCATGTCTAAATCCAAATAAAATCACATCATTTTCTTACTTTAAAAATTTCAGACTTCTCAGTAACTGGCAGAGAACGTTTCTTCATGTTTTCTCTCCATAATCTACTCCACATACTCCACTTTCCATCCACATCTCTTCTTTTATTTTTAAGTTAATTTTTATTGGAGTAGAGTTGCTTTACAATGTTATAGCCGCTTCTGCTGTATAACAAAGTGAATCAGTTACCCCTCTATTTTAGAATTCCTTTCCATTTCGGTCACCACAGTGTATTGAGCAGAGTTCCCTGCGCTATACAGTACTTTCTCAGAAAGAGCATTTTCGATCTGCTTGTCCAAACTGAGGAATTTGATTTCTAATTTACATTTAGCAGCAAGCTTTTGGAGGATTTGTGCAGGAAAATAACACCATCAGGAAGAAACTTTCAGTTACTTTCTAGAGGAGAAACTGGAAGAAAGAGAGATTGGTGACAAGGAGAGAAGTTAGGAGGGTGGTGAACACCTCTGCTTACAGTAATGGCAGGCTTAGTAATTTGGACTAACCACCCCAATGAGGACAACTAAAAATTACTGGATGAAATGTATAAAGAAAGTATCTTTGTTAAGCACTAAGAAACTATGAGACTAAACTCTTCAAGAAGACAAGAACCCAAATAGGAAAGCCCAGCACTCAGAGCCAGTTTTTCCTGAGGGCATTAGCTGAATCTAGAAGAAAGAATTATGGAACTGATCTGTGGTTTTGGTGGCCTCATGGGAAAAGAAAATTAAAGTCAAATCCCACAGCTCCAATGAGTAGGTCTGATGAGCTCTGCCACCACTTTAAGCTGAAAATAAGTGACTACCCCTTTCAGGTAATAGTGAACCACAAGTAACAAGCACTGGAATAAATTGCAGCCTGGA
Organism: Bubalus bubalis; assembly: GCF_019923935.1. Classification (NCBI taxonomy): domain Eukaryota; kingdom Metazoa; phylum Chordata; class Mammalia; order Artiodactyla; family Bovidae; genus Bubalus; species Bubalus bubalis. The sequence goes on from NC_059181.1 coordinate 91,514,336, forward strand.
TATACATCACTGTAGTGATCCAAGGAACTTCAAGCCCTGTACCTTATGTAGGCACAGAAGGAAAAAAACATATGTTGTAAGTGACAGCCAGAATGAAGAGTAGAGTATAATCACTATGGCCCATATTTCAAAAAATTAAAAAGTATGTTTTAAAATATCTTCAGGGAACAGAAAATCATAAAAAGCAGCAGAGACTGAATTCTCTTGGTCTCCAGCCATTAGGACTCATGCGTTCACTGTGCTTTGCAGTGGCTTGGTTTTAATCCCTGGTCGAGAAAGGAAGATCCCACAAGCCATGAAGCTCAGCAAAAAATAAATAAATAAATAAATAAAACTTGGCATAACCATTAGATCGTGATAAATGTAATCAAGAAAAATAAACCTAAGACAATTATTGAATTGGAAGATAGAGTAGAAGAAATCATCCAGAATTCTGCCTAGAGAAATAAATTAATATGAAAAACAGTAGGATAAGAGATACACAGTATATGTTTAATTCAAATCCCAGAAAGACAGGAGAGAGAAATGGGGAAGAAAATGATGGCCAAGGATTTTTCAGAGCAAGTGAAATGCACCGATTCTAAACGCTCAGTGAGTTCTAGGCAGGATAAAAAACAAAAATTCACTCCTAGACACATCATAGTGAAAGTGCAGAAAATCAGAGAGAATGAGGCTGTTAATGATCCAAGTTAGAGATAATCAATCTTGACCTTGGGCAGGAGCAGAATAAATTGAGACAAAGGGATGGGCCTCTAGTCACTGGCCTTTAGAATACCTTTTTCTCTAACTTACCTTGAAAGACTACTTTATAAACATGTTATCCATTTCATTCTTAATTAAGAAAATACATTTGTTAACAAATGTGTTTGTTAGAGCACCCTGACACCTAGGACTTGTTCAAATTGTCTTTGTTATACGGGGAAGGTCATCATCCTGTAAGTATGTCATCTCATGGGCAATGTACAGGGTGAGTATTCTCCACAGGAATTATGATGGTTAATTTTCGTGTCAACTTGACTGGGCTAAGGGAGAATTAATTTCAAACAAGCTTTATTTCCAATGTGAACAATACTATCAATTTTCTGTAAAAGGCAAGAGTAAAGTCAGATGTCAATAGTTAATATCATTTTGGGGCGTTGAAACTTTGAAACAAAATTAGTATTTCAGGCTAATGAAAACAAGAATATCCATGAAGAACAGATTCATCTTTTCTTTTGCTGTCTGCTTCTTCCTCTGCCTTCCCACTGTAGGATGAAATAAGAGCCAGTTAACAATTGTACCTCAATAACATGCAGTGAGTTTCTAAACATGAGTCAATACTATGTACATCTATTTTCTCAACAAGGAGAAAACAAAAATGTTTTCTTCTTGTAACCCAGACCCTTGGTGATCAGGGTGCACCTCATTGCTCACCCAAAACTTATCTCCCTCTTGCCCACCACTATAAATGCTTGCTGTTTCCTTGACAGGCCACACTGTGATTTAAATAAGTCATTCCACCTTAAAAACTGGTGTTCCTTGCACAAATCATCAATCCCTTATATTTCCAGACCTTCAGCTTCCACATGTGTAAAATGAGGATGAGGCTTTATCAAACATCCACATGCATGAAAACTAAGAAAGAGTGAGAGAGACTAAAAGATGAATGAATAGAGGAAAGCGAAACAAAGATTTAATTACCAACTCAGTGACAACCAATAATATTACTGAGACTAGTTTCCTTTTCTTTTGAATAAAAAATCTAAATTGAACTAATATTTGTGAATTAATCCTGAAATGCAGTTCTCTTGAAACCCTTAACATCTCACTACTTTGTTAGGAATCGCTTTCTCAAAGTCATTGCCAGTACAAGAGACTACAATTCTGTGGCCAGGTGATGATGACCCAGCTAATGCATGGCCTAGTCACTGTAGCTGCTGCTTCTGGTGACCATTCTCTAAACAAGCACTGGTCTCCATTTCCAGGTCTGGTAAATTTCCCATCTGTAGTAGACTTAAAGCTACAGGACAAAGGACTTGTGGCTATAAATGAAATACATTTCAGAACACACTGCCTCCTACATTATCTAGAAAACATTATTAACAATTAACTGCTTTTCCAAAATTAAATATCAACAATTTTCTTATTTACAGAAGAAAAATTAAAAAATATAAAGCTGTTTTTAACAGGTATGTGTCAGGAATGGTTATGTCATACTAAAGCCTATACAATAATACCTGTATTACCCAGAGCTGCTCTTTGCTGAGACCACATCCATTTAGAGTCCTTCAGGTTTTTCATGTACATCCTCTTCCTCTTCATCAGTGTTTTCATAATGATCCTCACCGTCATCATTAGGGCAGAATGATGCAGACATTGGGGTCAAAATTAGGCAGGGAAAATATCCCAACTGAAAATCAGCAGCAGAGTCTAGGCCTGAGAGAAGAGAAATAGGTTTAATAAAAAAAAACAACAAATAACACCTGGATACATTTCTAGCCCCCCATCATGTCTGCTGATTGACAATTCTCACAAACGTTTTTCCCCTCTTTCCAGTAGATCGGCACACAGATCTCTCTGATTATTTCTGGCCCCTTTAGAGAGGGATCCAAACCAGTTGATACTGATACTATTTTGTATGTGTTTGTTGGAACCTAAAAGGAAAAAAATGTTCGTTTGGCTTAAAGACTTTTCAATCGCTGAAGTGCCCCTGTGCTATGTCATCATTTTCTCAGATCCTCCTACCGAGAATATTCACATTTGTTAAAGCCGTTGACCAAAAGGGAGGGATGCCACTTGTTTGCCTCTAGGTTGGTAGAAGGCAGCATGCTTTTTCTCGAGACCATGAAGGTCCACAGAACTGGGCTTCCACTTCTGTCCACTGTGCCCGGAGGTTTTTGAGAGTTCTGACCCACTGCGTGACTGCTAGAGACCTACCTGCCTTTGAGCTCAATGGCCCCTCAAGGGCTCAGCCACCACTTGCCCGCCTCAGCCCCTCTGTCTTCTAGGAAGCAACCCCCTCCGCAGGATCCCGCAGCTCCCAGGGTGGAGCGCCCTCCACCGGCTACTCACCCTGCAAGACTCTGCCTCCCTCTCCCACGTCTTCCTGCTCCTGAGGAGGCACCGGACCTTCTCCAGGCTTCGAGGGTGGCTGGGAGCGGCCCTTGGCCATCAGGCGGTCAGTGGGAGGCCGGAACAGGACACGCTTGTTGCCATGGAAATTGTGTAGAAAGGAGTCGACGTCACTCCAGAACAGGGGCCCAAACGTCTCCACGCAGAACCCAAGGCCTATAACCCTTGCCGCACCCTCCTGCTCACTGTCGTCCTCCTCTTCCTCGCCCTCTCCAGACAGGTGCTCCTCCTCCTCCACGTCCTCCAAGTCGAAGTCAATCTCACCCTCTTCCTCGTCCTCCTGCATCTCTACATCTTCCTCCATCTCCTCCTCCTCTAACGGCTCTCTACCACATTCCTCTTCCACTGCGGCCTGTGGCCAACCCTGCTCCCCGGGAAGGGCTCTGGAGACCTCCAAGGAAGCCAGAAGAGCCGTGGCCTCCTCGACTCCTTCCGTCCCCTCCCAAGCAGATGCTTGGACCCCAAGGAGACTGGGGTCACGGCCCGCCCCGCCACCAGCTCTCTCCGGGCCACCTGGGATCCAATAGTGCTCCTCTATGGCAGACATGGCAGGAGAGACGTGCCAGACAGTGATCGTCCTGCAGTGAGGTCTGTGGGGAAGATGGCGGCCGCCGGGCTGAGTGTTGCGCTGAGGAGACGCTGTTGGCAGTGGGACCGCGGGGTGGGGGTGGGGACAGCAGAGACGTCAGCTGCACAGGGAACAGGAGTCTGCGACTTGCTGGTGTGGGCCCCACAACAGGAATGGTGAGGGGGTTGCCCGCAGGCCTGCCCACCAAGACCGAAGCTGAGCTGGCGGCGGACAAGGCGGGAAAGACCCTGATGGGCTGGCGACGGTAGGTGGAGCTTAAAGGTCAACCGGGGACCACTTCCTCCAGCACCAGCTCTAAGCTCATTTGCCAGGAGGCAAGGATTGGTATGACCGCCGTCCAATGAGTGATCAAGGCTTTCACATTGCATGGAAGCCTTCCAGCATCAGGTCATACTTTGAGCCCACAGGAGTCCCTTCCTTTACATTGCTGCTGCTGTTGCTGCTAAGTCGCTTCAGTCGGGTCCGACTCTGTGCGACCCCATAGACGGCAGCCCACCAGGCTCCCCCATCCCTGGGATCCTCCAGGCAAGAGCACTGGAGTGGGTTGCCATTTCCTCCTCCAATGCATGAAAGTGAAAAGTGAGTGAAGTCGCTCCGTCGTGTCCGACTCCTAGCGACCCATGGACTGCAGCTTACCAGGCTCATCCGTCCATGGGATTTTCCAGGCAAGAGTAGTGGAGTGGGGTGCCATTGCCTTCTCTGTCCTTTACATTGCACCATTGCAAAAAGGAAATGGCAATGTCCCTATAGGCGGCACCCTGGGGTATGGGAAGCTGGGTGTGGTCCCCAGTTGCCACCATGTGTCAGCTCAAGTCATCAGAGATACACTTATTTTAAAAAGTTCATAAAGCCTTGAGAAAGAACATCAAAGGTAAGAGATGGGGAAATTGGAAAACATAAACTGAATTAAACGGGAGCACTGAATAGAAAAAATGAAACAAACTACATAAAACTAAAAGGTCATCCTTTGGTCCAGTTGATTTTAAGCATGGCTGCTCATTAGCAACATAGCTGTAGCTTTGGAGAATAAAAGCAATACCTTGGCATTTTTCAAAAAATTCTAAGATAATTCTGATATGTGTCAGGTTTTTCTATTAAATGGTAGCTTTGGTGGTATAGAACTCTCCTACTTTTGTGTTGACCACTCATGGTACAATGGTATTAAGTGAATAATAGCTACTCACTAGTACGTATAATATATATTTTAGAAAACTTATTAATGTTTGCCTAACTAAAAAATTTATGACATTTTGATTCCACTTGTTTGACTTAGTATAAATAGAATGCTAGATTTATAATTTTAAAAAAAGGTGTGCAACAACCAACAAAGTTTTACTATATAGCACTGGGAACTGTAGTCCCTTTGTCAATCTCCTGATATACCTATAATGGAAAATAAACTGAAAAATAATATATGTATATATGTATAATTTAATCACCTTGCTGTGTACCTGGAACTTTGTAAGTCAATATACATCAATAGTGTGTGTATATATATATATATATATATATATATACACACACACACACACACATATACACATACATATATATATTTATTTATTTATTTTCTATATATATATATATGTAAATATAAAGAAAAAAGATAAAGTGCATAGATCACATATGAACAACTGTTTCAACCTCCTGTGAGAGAGAGAAAGAGAATTTGGAGGTTTTAATGTTGCTAAAGTTACTTAGAATAAAACATAAAAGTTGACATGGATGCCTCGAGAATGGAGACTGCAGAGTGGAAGGAGTAAAAATAGGAGCTGAAAAGGGATTCATCAGGGCTCCCCAATTCACTTCAAGGCTCCGAGAAGTGAAGAATCCTCCTGCAATGTGGGAGACCTGGGTCTGATCCCTGGATTTGGAAGATCCACTGGAGAAGGGAATGGCTACCCACTCCAGTACTCTAGCCCGGAGAATTCCATGGACTGTGTAGTCCATGGGGTCGCAGACAGTCGGACATGACGTGACTGAGGGACTTTCACTTTCACTTTTCAGCAAATGCTGAAATGCATGCTTTAGGTCTGCATGAAAAGCAGTCTGCTGAAAAGCACTCTGCACTTTTCATGACTGGGCTAATCACCTGCTGTACACTAAACAGTGACACCCCCTCCCAAATTCATATATTAAGTGTTTACCCACTCCATCTCCCAGGTGATGGTATTTGGGAGTTATGGCCTTTAGTAGGAGACACAGTGAAGATAATCAACCTTGCCCTATATAGAGCTTATGCATTATAGATTTCACCCCTTATACCGGCCTTGTTTTCTTTTACCTAGCTCATACTCAATATTTTCAATGGGGATAGTCCATTGGGTCCCAAGCTGTCAAGCCCATTTCTAAGTGACAAAGACTCAATTTAACTTTATGAGCCATATGTCCGAGTGCCTATGCCCACTAGGGGATATTTTAGGAGCGTGGCTGCTATCATCTGGAGCACTGAAACACCACAATCATAACATTCTTGAGGCAAATACATCTATTGGCTCTCTTCAGTAGCTCCCTTAACCCTATAGGGGCATCTTTTAAAAATTTAGTGATATCTTCAAGTATTCCTCTATTTTGTTCCCCGGTATTATGTTCAAAGCGTTTTCCTAAAGCATGCATTTCAGCATTTGCTGAAAAGTGAAAGTGAAAGTCCCTCAGTCACGTCATGTCCGACTGTCTGCGACCCCATGGACTACACAGTCCATGGAATTCTCCGGGCTAGAGTACTGGAGTGGGTAGCCATTCCCTTCTCCAGTGGATCTTCCAAATCCAGGGATCAGACCCAGGTCTCCCACATTGCAGGAGGATTCTTTACCAGCTGAGCCCCAAAGGAAGCCCAGCATTTGTTGCAGTCAATTCCCAGTCTATTTGCAGAAGTCTTAAGCCAATAAGCGCTTTTTATGTTTAAAAATATGATTGCACTATTGTGGTGAATGTCACAGGCATTTAGTACGTTCACAATGCTTCTCAGCCATTCTCTCTGTTGTCCCTAAATAAATCATCACTCCTAAAGGAAACCCCATGCCAGTAATCAGTCCTTTTCCATTTCCCCCTCACTGCAACCAGGCTCTGATAACTACTAATCTTCTGTTTACCTCTATGAACTTACATTTTCTAGATAGCTGAGAGAAACAAAATCCTACAATATGTGACCTTTTGTGTCTGGCCTCTCTCATTCCTTTTTACAGCTGAATGCTATGCCTTTGTACAGAGGGTCACTTTTGTTTATGAATGTGAAACAAGTTGAGGACAAGTTGGTGGATCCTTGTGATGTTTCCCATTTGGGTTCCCATTTCAGTTCGGGCTGCTATGAACATGGGGATAGAACTTTTTGTTACCTTTTGTTTGAACAAATACTTCTAATTCTTTGGCTTATATAGCTAATAGTGGAATTGATGAGACAACCATAAGGCTTTTCCCTTTTTCAGGAGCTTTCAGACTCTTTTTTACAGTGACTTGCTGTTGTTCAGTTGTTCTGCCGCTCAGTTGTGTCTGACTTTTTGCAATCCCATGGATTGCAGCACACCAGGCTTCCCTTTCCTTCACCATCTCTCAGAGTTTGCTCAAACTCATGTCCATAGTGTTGGTGATGCCATCCAACTGTGTCATCCTCTGTTGTCCCCTTCTCTGCCTGCCTTCTATCTTTCCCAACATCAGAGTCTATTCCAATGAGTTGGCTCTTCGCATCAGGTGGCCAAAATATTGGGGCTGCAGGTTCAGCATCAGTGCTTCCAGTGAACATTCAGGGTTGATTTCCTTTAGCATTGACTGGTTTGATTTCCTTGCAGTCCAGGGGACTCTCAAGAGTGTTCTCCAACACTGCAGTTTGAATGCATCGATTCTTTGGCTCTCAGCCTCCTTTAGGGTCCAACTCTCACATCCATACATCACTATTGGAAAAACTTTGACTATATGGACTTTTGTCATCAAAGTAATGTCTCAGCATTTTAATTCACTGTCTAGGTTTGTCATAGCTTTTCTCCCAAGGAGCAAGCATCTTTTAATTTCATGGCTGCAGTCACCATCTGCAGTGATTCTGGGGCCCAAGAAAATAAATCTGTCACCGTTTCCATTGTTTCCCCATCTATTTGCCATTAAGTGATGGGACCAAATGCCATGATCTTCGTTTTTTGAGTGTTGAATTCTAAGCCAACTTTTTCACTCTCCTCTTTCACTTTCATCAAGAGGCTCTTCAGTTCCACTTTGCATTCTGCCGTAAGTGTGGTGTCATCTGCCTATCTCAGGTTATTGATATTTCTCCCAGCAATTTTGATTCCAGCTTGATCTCCATCCAGCCCGGAATTTCATGTGATATACTCTGCACATAAGTTAAATAAGCAAGGTGACAATTTACAGCCTTGACACACTCCTTTCCCAATTTGGAACCAGTCCACTGTTCCATGTCCGGTTCTAACTGTTGCTTCTTGACCTCCATACACATTTCTCAGGAGGCAGCTAAAGTGGTCTGATATTCCCATCTCTTTAAGAGTTTTCCACAGTTTGTTGTGATCCACACAGTCCAAGACTAGTGTAGTTATTGAAGTAGAATGACGCTACTTGTGTTCTTCTTGATGCAAACATATTCGAAGATCAGAGAGCTTCTTTCCAATGAAATGAACTAATATGATACCTTGCTCGTGTAGAACTTCACTTTAAATGTATTAAAAATAAACAAAAATGGTTATTTTGGTCTGAGGATTGTGTGTGGATCTTCATTACAAAGTATACTCTCTGTCCCAGCCCACTGATCAGAAAGTGGCCACCCTCCTTCACAGAATTAATAGTAATCACTTAATTCTCACTTCAGCTCTCTAAGATAGGTATTATTCCTCACATTTTCCATCCAGGAGGGGAGATGATGTAGTAGAAGTCAGAGCTTAGACTCTGAAGCGAGACTGGCTGGGTTTGAATTTCACTTGTGCCACTCGCTAGCTGTGGAATCTTAGGCAACTCACACAGCTTTGCTTTGCCTCAGTTTCCTCATCTCTAGAGTAAGATAGTAATAAGACTTCCATGTAGGATACAATGAGTTAATTCATGTAAAGCACTGAAATTATTATTCCCAAATATACAATCAATGCTCAAAAAATGGAAGATACTCTGGAGTTAAGTGTGCTTTTTCTTCTGGCCAGTTGATAGGACATATGAGAAGGAAAAATATGCATCACTGAAGCCAAATAGAAGACAAAACATAGGTCATGGGAGCCACCTGACCTTATCCATAGTTCCTGAGATGAGTTTTGTAACTCTGACTGAGGGGAGGGTGCGGTGTACAGAAGGGTTGGAAAATGCAGTCCAGGGGGAGTTAGGGCCTAGGATATGTTCCAAATGTGTCTGCCTCAATCAGAAGCTCCTGGAATCCAGGAGATCAGAAAAGGCTCTTTCTGACACAGGCTCCAGGAAGGCTTTAGAGCCCCAAGGAATACAGTAAGTTCCCATGTGCGAATCTTCAAGTTGTGAGCTTTCAAAGATGCAAAAATTGCAGCTTTCTCTCCATCTCCTATGGCTGGCAATCTTCCAGCCATACCATCTCCCACTTCCTTTCCCTCCTCCAGTCAGTACCTCTTCTTGCCTGTTCATTCAATGCCAGCCCCTGTTATACTGTACTAGTATACTTTTCAAGGTAGTGTACTCTAAGATTAAAAATGTTTTCATTGTTTTCTGTGTTTGTTTGTTTATGTATTAGTCATGTGTAATGGAGAAGGAAATGGCAACCCACTCCAGTGTTCTTGCCTGGAGAATCCCAGGGACAGGGGAGCCGGGTGGGTTGCCATCTGTGGGGTTGAGAGTCGGACACGACTGAAGCGACTTAGCGGCAGCATGTGTAAAGTATTATAAATCTATTACAATACAGTACTATATAGCTGATTGTCTTAATTGTGCATCTAGGTTAACTTTGTTGAACTTAACAAATACATTGGACTTCTGAAAGCACTCTCAGAATGGAACTCATTCATATGTAGGGGCTTAATATATATACAAACTACTACACTCACTGAATCACAATAAATTCATTTTACACGAGCTGCTATCCTGTTAATTTAAAAGTGGCAGTGTACAAAGCAACTGATCGTTGATGATGGCTTTTCTTTGGGAGACCTGAAGTGTAGTTTCTGGCTTACCCAGTAGGGGTGGTAAACCCTTAAGTTACATGGAACCAGCTTATTGCCTTACTTTACAATTTTGAATGACTAGACTTAGTGTTTTATTGTCATCACAGAATTTAAATGCTTACACATATAACATTATTCAAAGCTCTTAGTCCATATCAAGTTAATGTTTCTGCTTTCCTTTTCAATGAGACTCTCAAGTCTTTCCTATAGCAGCAACTTCAGGAGTTATACCTTTCTGTCAGCAGCTTTGTCTAGATATTCATGTGGACATGGTCTTCTTCGCAATGGAGCACAGGACAAAAGAAAAATAATTTTCTCTGGGGTTCTGATTTACTATAATGAGGGATAAGGGGGCTTAGGGCAATCACTCTCATGGAGAGCAAAAGGGAAATTTAGTTGAACATAATGTGAATTAGTGGGAATAAGCCTCAGTTGCACGCCCCTTACTTGGGTTTGGATCTCAGTTTTTGACTACTAAAATGTGTTCACAATGCACACTGGAAGATGTAGCCAAATCAGGCAACACTGGAAATAAGCAAGGAGTCATAGGGCCCCTTAATACAGAGAAATTCACCATCACTGAGCTGATGAACTCATAGTGATCCAGCATTCCTTCATTCATCATTATAACAGTATTTATTGAGAGAGCACCATGCCAGCCACTGTGCCATGCACAGCCACACATACATCGACCCCTGGGGATATGACTGTGTAGTAGAAATACAGATGATGAAACAAGGAATTCCCAAACACATGATATGGTGATATACATCAGAGGGGCTCCTAGACCAGGCTTGAGGGTTTGCAAAGAAAACTGGATGTCTAGGACAGGAGTGAAAGGAAGTATTGATCCTCAGGCTTTTTTTATCTTTCCCTCAACCCTGCCATAATGTACAGGCGAGTCCTGTTTTCTGAGTAAAATGTAAATCCAACCACTTCCTAACTACCTTTGCTTTTGTCACCCTGATCCAAGACACCATCATCTCTCAGGTGGACTACTACCATGGCCTCCAAACTGGCATCTCCACCTTCAGTTTTACATCCTGTGGCAAATGTCATAGATTAGCTCACCTGACTCCATCCCAATCCCAATTACACCAGGTAAGTCTTGATAGAAGTTGGAAACCAAGTCTCCCTTTCCTGACGTCTTGCCTGGATGGCCTAGATTCCATGACTATAAGCTTCTTCCAAGTAGATAAGAAACACCCGTGAGACTTGGAAGGAGAATGAGGTGTATTCCGTGATTCTCCTGTGGTTTCTGTTTTCTGTTAGTGAGTGTGGGCTCATAAAATTTCACTTCTTTTGCATCAGTGACCATAGAGGTCCCGGGGAACAGTTCCTCGCTTTGTGGGTATCAAAAGGCAAGGCATGAGACATCTACTTTGACTGTATAGATGGAGAAGGAGTCAGTGTGGTCTCGCAGCCAAAATCTGTGATGGTCTCAGCAGAAACAGAGTAGTCCAGTGGCTTCCTCGCTTCCCACCCTCCTGATTATGCCAGTTATGTGGTATTATTCAGGAAAAGAGTTCTTTAACTTGTAAATACCTGAGTTAAATAAAAATGACCACCTCCCACAAGTCTCTCATTCTTTTTCTTCATACCCCCAGCTGTTTTGTATACTCGTATCATCTATTTATGCAGGCCAGTTTTAAATTTTGTAAATTCTCCAGGCAAGAATCCTGGAGTGAGGTTGCTATTCCCTTCTCCAGTGGTTCTCCCTGACCCAGGGATCAAAGCCAGATCTCCTGCATCGCAGGCAGATTCTTTACCATCGGAGCCAGCAAGGAAGCCCCAAGAATGCGGGAGTGGTTAGCCATTCCCTTCTCCAGAGGACAGACTGACACAGAGATTGAACCCAGGTCTCCTGCACTGCAAGCAGATTCTTTACCATCTAAGCCACCAGGGCGGCCCTTAACAATGGCCTCATATAGTATATATTGTTGGGACTTCCCTGGTTGTTGATGGTTAAGAACCTGCCTGGCAATGCAGGAAAAGCAGGTTTGGTCACTGGTCAGGGAACTAAGGGGCTTTCCCAACAGCTAGTGAGTGGGTAAAAAGAATCCTCCTTCAGTGCAGGAGACACAGGAGATGCAGCTTCGAGCCCTGGGTCAGGAAGATCTCCTGGAGGAGAGCATGGCAACCCACTCCAGTATTATTGCCTGGAGAATCCCAATATTTGGGGATTTAGGAGCCTGGAGGACTACAGTCCAATGGGTCTCAAAGAGTCAGACACAACTGAATGACTAATCAGACATGCACACAGGGAATTAAGATCCCACATGCTGCTGAGCAGCTAAGCCCACGTCTCACAACTAGAGAGCTGCAACTACTGAGCCCACGTGCCACAACGCGCACTGGAACAAAGATCCCACCTGCCACAACCAAGACCCAACGCAGTCAAATAAATATTAAAAACAAAACAAAAATCTTACGACTTAAAAAAGATAATGACAGTAATTATGCTCTAAGTAGGCAAGAATGTGGAGCAAGTAGAATTCTCATTTCCTGCTATTGGGAATATAAACCGGTACAATCATTTTGAAAGATACTTGAGATTACCTAGTAAAGTTGAGGGGCTTCCCTGCTGGCTCAGCAGTAAAGAAGCCACCTGCCAATGCAGGACATGCAAGTTTGATCCCTGGGCCAGGAAGATCCCCTGGAGAAGGAAATGGCAACCCACTCCAGTATTCTTGCCTGGGAAATTCCATGATCAGGGGAGCCTTGCAGGCTACAGTATATGGGGGTCACAAAAGAGTCGGACATGACTTAACGACTAATCAACAACAGGTACAGTTGAACTGTTCCTGAGCCCAAGCTTGCTCTGCTCCCTGCACGATGGGCTAACGAATCAGAGATAAGGTGTTGAGGCAAGGAATGCGATTTTATCTGGAAAGCCATCCGACCTATCAGATGGCTGACTAATGTCTCAAAATAACCATCTTATCAGGGTCTGGATACAAGATTCCTTTATAGATCAGGTGGGAGGAGGTGAGGAAACAAAGTGAAAAGCCCATAAATGTTGTCAATATCTCTTAGAATGGCAGGCCTCGGGAAGGAGATGTTGAACTTCTTCCTTTCAGTCATCCACATGTGGATAGGGTCTTGAACAAAAGCAGTTTAGTTTAACAGTTAGGCAGAGGGGCAGGATTCTCTGAGGCAGCCATTGTGTATGACTAGAACAAAAGCAATGAAAAACAAGTCAAAGGAACAGTTCCAGCATGGGGTCAGAACTGGCTTTGCCCTGCAACAGAACTTGGGCACACACTATGATCCAGGAGTTTCATGTCTATGAATGTACTGGAGATCAGGGCTTCTCAACTGTTGACATTTTGGAAGACACAATTCTGCATTGTGGACTGTCCTGTCCATTGTAGGGTACTGAGCAGTGTCTCTGGCCTCTACCCACTAGGTGCCAGCAGCACATCCTCGGTTATGACGACCAAAAATGTTTCCAGACATTATCAAATGTTCCTTGGTTGGGGGGCATTGTGTATAAAATTGCCCTCAACTGAGAATCGAGAGAAACTCTCATGGATGGGCATCAGGGAATATGAATGAGAAAGTCCACTGCACAATGATTTGCAAAAAGATAAAAATGAAAACAACCCATGTGTGCACAAACAGGAAATAGACACATTGTGGGATTTTCATATGATGGATAACTGTACAGCAATGAAAACTGACTTATAAGTTGTACACATCAATATACATAAATCTCACCAACACAGGGTGATGGGGGAGGGGAGAAACACAAGTAATACATCTAGGATAATTATATTTGCATACACTCCAAAATGGACAAGAAATAATGTAATTTGAAGGAACATGTCCATGCAGTGAATGTATAAATAAGTGAATTATTAATAAAGTTCAAGATAGTTGTTACCTCTGGGAAGGAATGAGAAAGTGAATCATGGAGGGCACAGGTAGGATTCAAAAGCATTGGCTATGTCCTAATTTTCAAGCTGTGTGATGGGTAAACAGGGTTTTATATTATTATGATATACCTTACATATATGCTGTATTATCTTCTGTATATACGAAATAGTTCATAATTGATAAGGAACTGATGGGGACTAAAATATGGTGGGAAATGGAAATAAAGGCCCTGGAGTACATAACAAATTGAATGAGAGGGAGAGAAAAAGAGCTAAGTTTTAGGTGCCTCTTGGAATAGTTTTAAACTGATTTTCTTCATGGATTTGGTGATGAGATCAATTCCTCATCTAAGCGCACATAAACCATTGCTTAGACTTCTAAGAAATGTAAATTTCATGCCTCAAAACCTATGCTATAATACTATGTGATTCATATCACAGAGGACTTAATAATACCACATTTCACAAAACATCATTTTCCAAGAGCCCTGCCATGTTAAGAGTTTTGTATGTGTACTCCTTTGTATTCCTTGCAGTTACAAGCATCTGAAAATAGGGAGCTTAGAGTACAGTGATTCTTCATCACTAACTGTAGTATCATTAAACTATCCCTAAGTGGTAACAGAAAACCATTTCCATCTCTGGCACCCCCCATACCCCTTTCTGTTTCTCCCAGTGGTAATCTCCCAGGTAGTGGAATAAAGGAGAGTTTTGGATCACATCCTTTCAGAAGATGGAGCCATAACCAAGGAAAAGATCAAAACACCCTAACCTTTCCTGGCTGAGGCAGATAGGTACAAGACAGGTCTTATCCTAAAGAAGCCCCAAATTTTCAAGGCTGAAGGACTCAGCGAGAATATATTCAATACATGTGAAAATAGGGAAACCCACAAACACCCAGAGTAACAGGAAAGGGTTTGTCCCTGACCTGATTTAGGGACCATCTCTCAGAGACCCAGAGAAGCCTGACATGTTAGAGCTTCAGCAACCTTCAGTGGAGCAAGGCTGAGGTTCCTCCCTCACCATGAGAGGCGTCACGTACATCTATGTGGATAATGTGGCCCACTTGTCCTGTGGCCTGTATACAAAGCCACCACCTCTTAGATTTCTCTCAGTCCTGAGAGTATAGCACTGACTGTGCCACTCAACCCTCAGAAGCACAGACTCAGTGAAGAGGCACACACATGCCTCTTGGGGCTGGGGACATGGGGCCACTTGGGGAGTAAATTCAGGGCCCTAGGTACCTGGACCATAATGAGAGGCAGGGACATGGACTCAAGAGTATGCACCAAAAAAGGCTTATCTCAAAAGGAGGTGTTTTTTGTTTCTAGTGAACCTCCAAAAATTCTTAAGCCCACAGAAGGGCCTTTCGTATTAACTATGGCTATACATGGGTGGCTCAGTGTTAAGCAATTGCCTGCAATGCAGGAGACCCATGAGATGCAGGTTCAATCCCTGGCTCGGGAAGACCCCCTTCAAGAGGAAATGCCAACTCATTCCAGTATTCTCACTGCGCCAGTGAGACACTCCTATGGACAGAGGAGCCTGGAGGCCTACATTCCACAAGGTTGCAAAGAGTTGGACACGATTGAATTACATTACATTAACTATATTAACACAGAAATACACACACACACACACACTCCTAGCATGGCATGAGCCAAACAACCAATCTGAAGTCTTTCAAGTGACACTCAGATCAGATCAGACCAGATCAGTCGCTCAGTCATGTCCGACTCTTTGCGACCCCATGAATCGCAGCACGCCAGGCCTCCCTGTCCATCACCAACTCCCGGAGTTCACTCAGACTCATGTCCATTGGGTCAGTGATGCAATCCAGCCATCTCATCCTCTGTCGTCCCCTTCTCCTCTTGCCCCCAATCCCTTCCAGCATGAGTCTTTTCCAATGAGTCAACTCTTCGCATGAGGTGGCCAAAGTACTGCAGTTTCAGCTTTAGCATCATTCCTTCCAAAGAAATCCCAGGGCTGATCTCCTACAGAATGGACTGGTTGGATCTCCTTGCAGTCCAAGTGACACTACATGGATAAATTTCTACTTGGACTGTTATTTCATTAAGCAACAATGAAAAAAGGTCTTGTGCCTTTTTTCTTTGTTCTAGCCATAAGTAATACTCTGTGATAATACATTTTTAAATGACAAAACCACAGTCATGGACAAGGGTTGTGGATACCTTATACTAACTTCACTTTAACAAACCTTTATGAAGCACCTATGAAGAAGAAACCACAATGCTTTAGAAGAGACGCATAGAAGCCTGTAATTTCCGAAGCTCACACTTGAGGGAGTCGGGGAGAAACATTAATAAATAATGTTAATATACTCAAGGATATGAGATGAACTAGCACAGAAAATAGGAAAAGGTATTGCTGCTAACTAGCGAGCATTCAAGTGGCCTGAACTAAATACAGAAATAAGGCCTTCTACCCCAAACCCCTGGTTCTCTCCTCTGATCCTCGCTACTCTGCTCAAATAGCACTTTACAGTTTTCCTTCAGTAAGTTCCAGATATTAGGCCCATTTCTCCTTTCAATTTTCTTTAGATGAGGAGATATTTCAGACCTAGACCAAGGTACAGAGATTACTACATGCATGCAACCATCGCTCATCTTAAAAACAAAAGATTACAAATAAAATTTAAACCCATTATACCTCTCCCCAGTTGAAATCTCCCTCTATTGAATAAGATTTAACCACTGTCATAAATGAGGTTATTGTTTTCATACACACCTTTCTGCATGCTACATATGTATGCATCACTCCTAGTTATACCTTTTACTACAAATATATGAACCTATAATCGATATAAGAACTGTTGCATCTTTTTAAACTTCACATATGTATGGTATCATAATGCCTTTCCCCTTTCAGAAGTAGGTTTTATCTATTTGTCACTTCGACCCCTGAACCTTTGCCCCTTGCTATAAGCTGTATTTTGTCCCCCTAAAAAGATATGTTGAAGTTTTCCCCCTTGAACCGGTAAATGTGACATTGTTTGGAGCTAGGATATTTGCAGGTATAATAGTTAAGATGAGGTCATACTGGATTAGGGTGGGTCCTTAATTCAGTGTGACCGTTATCCTTATGAGAAGAGAAAGGACAAAGAAACAGACAGGGGAAAACGCTATGTGACGATGGAGATGCCAACGACTGACCGCAACCACCAGAAACTAGGAGAGTGGCGTGAAACAGATTCTCCCTCAGTGCCTCCGGAAGGGACCACCCTTGCTGATACCTTGACCTCAGACTTCTGGCCTCCAGAACTGAGATAACGTATTTCTGTTGTCTTAAGCCATCTGGTTTGTGGCAATTTGTTACGGTAACCTTAGGACACTCACACACCCCTCTTTGTGTCTCAAGCCCCTGAGAATTCTAGTGTCTTCCTAAGTCCAGATCTTACCACCCTGTTTAGTTTACCTGCAACAGTACCAAGTCAGTGAATTAAGGATGATCCTGCAGTGGGTGTAGTAAACCTTTCCCCCACTGCTCTAAAGCAGTGGTTCTGAAACTTCAGTGTGCTTCAGTAGCACCTGGAGGACTGTAAAACCCTGATGGCTAGCGGCCTACCCTCAGAATTTCCAACGCAGTAGGTCTGGAGCAGGGTCTGAGAATGTGCATTGCAAACAAGTTCCCAGCTGATGCTGATGCTGCTGTTCCAGGCAAGCTAGGTCATCCAACAGTTCCTTTCAATAAAATATAGTAGAGGCTAGGGCACCATCACGCAAATTATTTACAATCGTATATTTTAATTTATTTGGGGCTGCAATAAAAGGATTTAAAACAGGCTTGACAAATAGCGGAAAGAAATCCCTTTCAGTGACAGTAAGGTGGGCCAAAATAAATAGAACAATGATAGATTTGAGTCAGTGGTATTTATGGGGAAAAAAAAAAAAAAACTACAGCTTATTACTTTCAAACAAGCTTTTATTTCCAATGTGAACAATGCTATCACATTATCTGTAAAAGGTAAGAGTCAAGTCAGAGGTCAGTAGTTAGTATCACTTTGGGGCATTGAAACTTTGAAACAAAATTAGTATTTCAGGCTAATGAAAACAAGAATATCCATGAAGAACAGATTCATCTTTTCTTTTGCTGTCTGCTTTTTCTATGCCTTCCCACTGTAGGATGAAATAAGAGCCAGTTAACAATTGTACCTGAATAACATGCAGTGACTTTCTAAATATGAGTCAACACTATCTACATCTGTTTTCTCAATGTTTTCTTCTTGTGACCCAGACCCTTGGTGATCAGGGTGCACCTCATTGCTCACGCAAAACTTATCTCCCTCTTGCCCACCACTATGAATGCTTGCTGTTTCCTTGAAAGGCCACACTGTTATTTAAATAAGCCATTCCCCCTAAAAAACTGGTGTTCCCTTGCACAAATCATCAATCCCTTATATTTCCAGACCTTCAGGTTGCACATCTGTAAAATGAGGATGAGGCTTTATCAAACATCCACATGCATGAAAACTAAGAAAGAGTGAGAGAGACTAAAAGATGAATGAATAGAGGAAAGCGAAACAAAGATTTAATTACCAACTCAGTGACAACCAATAATATTGCTGAGACTAGTTTTCTTTTCTTTTGAATAAAAAATCTAAATTGAACTAATATTTGTGAATTAATCCTGAAGTGCAGTTCTCTTGAAACCCTTAACATCTCACTACTTTGTTAGGAATCGCTTTCTCAAAGTCATTGCCAGTACAAGAGACTACAATTCTGTGGCCAGGTGATGATGACCCAGCTAATGCATGGCCTAGTCACTGTAGCTGCTGCTTCTGGTGACCATTCTCTAAACAAGCACTGGTCTGCATTTCCAGGTCTGGTAAATTTCCCATCTGTAGTAGACTTAAAGCTACAGGACAAAGGACTTGTGGCTATAAATGAAATACATTTCAGAACACACTGCCTCCTACATTATCTAGAATTCATTATTAACAATAAACTGTTTTTCCAAAATTAAATTTCAACAATTTTCTTATGTACTTTACAGAAGAAAAATTAAAAAATATAAAGCTGTTTTTAACAGGTATGTGTCAGGAATGGTTACGTCGTACGAAAGCCTATACAATAATACCTGTATTATGCAGAGCTGCTTTTTGCTGAGACCACATCCATTCAGAATCCTTCAGGTTTTTCCTTTCCAGCCTCTTCCTCTTCATCAGTGTTTTCATACTGATCCTCACCGTCATCATTGGGGCAGAATGATGCAGACATTGGGGTCCAAAGTTGGCAGGGAAAATATCCCAACTGAAAATCAGCAGCAGAGTCTAGGCCTGAGAGAAGAGAAATAGGTTTAATAAAAGAAACAACAAATAATACCTGGATACATTTCTAGCCTCCCATCATGTCTGCTGCTTGACAATTTTCACAAACATTTTCCCCCTCTCTCCAGTAGATCGGCACACAGATCTCTCTGATTATTTCTGGCCCCTTTGGAGAAGGGATCCGAATCATTTGATACTGGTACCATTTTGTACGGGTTTGTCGGAACTTCAAGGGAAAAAATGCTCCTTTGACTTAAAGACAAATTCTATGGGGACGCTCACAGATTCCTCAGTCGCTGAAAAGTGCCCCTGTGCTATGTCATCATTTTCTCAGATCCTCCTACCGAGAATATTCACATTTGTTAAAGCCGTTGACCAAAAGGGAGGGATGCCACTTGTTTGCCTCTAGGTTGGTAGAAGGCAGCATGCTTTTTCTCGAGACCATGAAGGTCTACAGAACTGGGCTTCCACTTGTGTCAATTGTGCTCGGAGGTTTTTGAGAGTTCTGACCCACTGCACGACAGCTAGAGACCTACCTGCCTTTGAGCTCAATGGCCCCACAAGGGCTCAGCCACCACTTGCCCGCCTCAGCCCCTCCGGGATCACAGGCCTCAACCTCCCAGTCTCAGAGGCAGCAGTCAGGGCTTCCTCGCCCAGAACTCGGCCTCCACTGCTGGTTCCTCTGTCTTCTAGGAAGCAACCCCCTCCGCAGGATCCCGCAGCTCCCAGGGTGGAGCGCCCTCCACCGGCCACTCACCCTGCAAGACTCTGCCTCGCTCTCCCAGGTCTTCCTGCTCCTGAGGAGGCACCGGACCTTCTCCAGGCTCCGAGGGTGGCTGGGAGCGGCCCCTGGCCATCAGGCGGTCAGTGGGAGGCCGGAACAGGACACGTTTGTTGCCATGGAAATTGTGTAGAAAGGAGTCGACGTCACTCCAGAACAGGGGCCCAAACGTCTCCACGCAGAACCCAAGGCCTATTACCCCTGCCGCACCCTCCTGCTCACTGTCGTCCTCCTCTTCCTCGCCCTCTCCAGACAGGTGCTCCTCCTCCTCCACGTCCTCCAAGTCGAAGTCAATCTCACCCTCTTCCTCGTCCTCCTGCATCTCTACATCTTCCTCCATCTCCTCCTCCTCTAACGGCTCTCTACCACATTCCTCTTCCACTGCGGCCTGTGGCCAACCCTGCTCCCCGGGAAGGGCTCTGGAGACCTCCAAGGAAGCCAGAAGAGCCGTGGCCTCCTCGACTCCTTCCGTCCCCTCCCAAGCAGATGCTTGGACCCCAAGGAGACTGGGGTCACGGCCCGCCCCGCCACCAGCTCTCTCCGGGCCACCTGGGATCCAATAGTGCTCCTCTATGGCAGACATGGCAGGAGAGACGTGCCAGACAGTGATCGTCCTGCAGTGAGGTCTGTGGGGAAGATGGCGGCCGCCGGGCTGAGTGTTGCGCTGAGGAGACGCTGTTGGCAGTGGGACCGCGGGGTGGGGGTGGGGACAGCAGAGACGTCAGCTGCACAGGGAACAGGAGTCTGCGACTTGCTGGTGTGGGCCCCACAACAGGAATGGTGAGGGGGTGGCCCGCAGACCGGCCCACCAAGACCGAAGCTGAGCTGGCGGTGGACAAGGCGGGAAAGACCCTGATGGGCTGGCGACGGTAGGTGGAGCTGGAAGGGTCAACCGCAACCACTTCCTCCAGCGCCAGCTCTAAGCTCATTTGCCAGGAGGCAAGGATTGGCATGACCACCGTCCAATGAGTGATCAAGGCTTTCAGATTGCATGGAAGCCTTCCAGCACCAGGTCATACTTGGAGCCCTCAGGAGTCCCTTCCTTTACATTGCTGCTGCTGTTGCTGCTAAGTCGCTTCAGTCGGGTCCGACTCTGTGCAACCCCATAGACGGCAGCCCACCAGGCTCCCCCATCCCTGGGATCCTCCAGGCAAGAGCACTGGAGTGGGTTGCCATTTCCTCCTCCAATGCATGAAAGTGAAAAGTGAGTGAAGTCGCTCCGTCGTGTCCGACTCCTAGCGACCCATGGACTGCAGGGTACCAGGCTCATCCGTCCATGGGATTTTCCAGGCAAGAGTAGTGGAGTGGGGTGCCATTGCCTTCTCTGTCCTTTACATTGCACCATTGCAAAAACGAAATGGCAATGTCCCTACAGGCGGCACCCTGGGGTATGGGAAGCTGGGTGTGGTCCCCAGTTGCCACCTTGTGTCAGCTCAGGTCATCACAGATACACTTATTTTAAAAAGTTCATAAAGCCTCGAGAAAGAACATCAAAGGTAAGAGGTGGAGAAATTGGAAAACATAAACTGAATTAAACGGGAGCACTGGATATGAAATAGAAAAAATGAAACACACTACGTAAAACTAAAAGGCCATCATATGGTCCAGTTGATTTTAAGCATGGCTGCTCATTAGCAACATAGCTGTAGCTTTGGAGAATAAAAGCAATACCTTGGCATTTTTCAAAAAATTCTAAGGTAATTCTGATATGTATCAGGTTTTTCTATTAAATGGTATCTTTGGTGATATAGAACTCTCCTACTTTTGTGTTGACCACTCATGGAACAATGGTATTAAGTGAATAATAGCTACTCACTAGTACGTATAATATATATTTTAGAAAAGTTATTAATGTTTGCCGAACTAAAAAATTTATGACATTTTGATTCCACTTGTTTGACTTAGTATGAATAGAATGCTAGATTTCTAATTTTAAAAAAAAGGTGTGCAACAACCAACAAAGTTTTACTATATAGCACTGGGAACTGTAGTCCCTTTGTCAATCTCCTGAAATACCTATAATGGAAAACAAACTGAAAAATAATATATGTGTATATGTATAATTTAATCACCTTGCTGTGCACCTGGAACTTTGTAAGTCAACTATACATCAATAGTACATATATATATACACACACATATATATATTTATTTATTAATTTATTTATTTTCTTTATATATATGTAAATATAAAGAAAAAAAGATAAAGTGCATAGATCACATATGAACAACTGTTTCAACCTCCTGTGAGAGACAGAAAGAGACTTTGCAGGTTTTAATGTTGCTAAAGTTACTTAGAAAAGAACATACAAGTTGACATGGATGCCTCGAGAATGGAGACTGGAGAGTGGAAGGAGTAAAAATAGGAGCGGAAAAGGGATTCATCGGGGCTCCCCAATTCACTTCAAGGCTCCGAGAAGTGAAGAGAGACTTCTTTTCATGACTGGGCTAATCACCTGCTCTACACTAAACAGTGACACCCCCTCCCAAATTCATATATTAAATGTTTACCCACTCCATCTCCCAGGTGATGGTATTTGGGAGTTATGGCCTTTAGTAGGAGACACAGTGAAGATAATCAACCTTGCCCTATATAGAGCTTATGCATTATAGATTTCACCCCTTATACCGGCCTTGTTTTCTTTTACCTAGCTCATACTCAGTATTTTCAATGGGGATAGTCCATTGGGTCCCAAGCTGTCAAGCCCATTTCTAAGTGACAAAGACTCAATTTAACTTTATGAGCCATATGTCCGAGTGCCTATGCCCACTAGGGGATATTTTAGGAGCGTGGCTGCTATCATCTGGAGCACTGAAACACCACAATCATAACATTCTTGAGGCAAATACATCTATTGGCTCTCTTCAGTAGCTCCCTTAACCCTATAGGGGCATCTTTTAAAAATTTAGTGATATCTTCAAGTATTCCTCTATTTTGTTCCCCGGTATTATGTTCAAAGCGTTTTCCTAAAGCATGCATTTCAGCATTTGCTGAAAAGTGAAAGTGAAAGTCCCTCAGTCACGTCATGTCCGACTGTCTGCGACCCCATGGACTACACAGTCCATGGAATTCTCCGGGCTAGAGTACTGGAGTGGGTAGCCATTCCCTTCTCCAGTGGATCTTCCAAATCCAGGGATCAGACCCAGGTCTCCCACATTGCAGGAGGATTCTTTACCAGCTGAGCCCCAAAGGAAGCCCAGCATTTGTTGAAGTCAATTCCCAATCTATTTGCAGAAGTCTTAAGCCAATAAGCACTTTTTATGTTTAAAAATATGATTGCACTATTGTGGTGAATGTCACAGGCATTTAGTACGTTCACAATGCTTCTCAGCCATTCTCTCTGTTGTCCCTAAATAAATCATCACTCCTAAAGGAAACCCCATGCCAGTAATCAGTCCTTTTCCATTTCCCCCTCACTGCAACCAGGCTCTGATAACTACTAATCTTCTGTTTACCTCTATGAACTTACATTTTCTAGATAGCTGAGAGAAATAAAATCCTACAATATGTGACCTTTTGTGTCTGGCCTCTCTCATTCCTTTTTGCGGCTGAATGCTATGCCCATGTACAGAGGGTCACATACATCGACCCCTGGGGATATGACTGTGTAGTAGAAATACAGATGATGAAACAAGGAATTCCCAAACACATGATATGGTGATATACATCAGAGGGGCTCCTAGACCAGGCTTGAGGGTTTGCAAAGAAAACTGGATGTCTAGGACAGGAGTGAAAGGAAGTATTGATCCTCAGGCTTTTTTTATCTTTCCCTCAACCCTGCCATAATGTACAGGCGAGTCCTGTTTTCTGAGTAAAATGTAAATCCAACCACTTCCTAACTACCTTTGCTTTTGTCACCCTGATCCAAGACACCATCATCTCTCAGGTGGACTACTACCATGGCCTCCAAACTGGCATCTCCACCTTCAGTTTTACATCCTGTGGCAAATGTCATAGATTAGCTCACCTGACTCCATCCCAATCCCAATTACACCAGGTAAGTCTTGATAGAAGTTGGAAACCAAGTCTCCCTTTCCTGACGTCTTGCCTGGATGGCCTAGATTCCATGACTATAAGCTTCTTCCAAGTAGATAAGAAACACCCGTGAGACTTGGAAGGAGAATGAGGTGTATTCCGTGATTCTCCTGTGGTTTCTGTTTTCTGTTAGTGAGTGTGGGCTCATAAAATTTCACTTCTTTTGCATCAGTGACCATAGAGGTCCCGGGGAACAGTTCCTCGCTTTGTGGGTATCAAAAGGCAAGGCATGAGACATCTACTTTGACTGTATAGATGGAGAAGGAGTCAGTGTGGTCTCGCAGCCAAAATCTGTGATGGTCTCAGCAGAAACAGAGTAGTCCAGTGGCTTCCTCGCTTCCCACCCTCCTGATTATGCCAGTTATGTGGTATTATTCAGGAAAAGAGTTCTTTAACTTGTAAATACCTGAGTTAAATAAAAATGACCACCTCCCACAAGTCTCTCATTCTTTTTCTTCATACCCCCAGCTGTTTTGTATACTCGTATCATCTATTTATGCAGGCCAGTTTTAAATTTTGTAAATTCTCCAGGCAAGAATCCTGGAGTGAGGTTGCTATTCCCTTCTCCAGTGGTTCTCCCTGACCCAGGGATCAAAGCCAGATCTCCTGCATCGCAGGCAGATTCTTTACCATCGGAGCCAGCAAGGAAGCCCCAAGAATGCGGGAGTGGTTAGCCATTCCCTTCTCCAGAGGACAGACTGACACAGAGATTGAACCCAGGTCTCCTGCACTGCAAGCAGATTCTTTACCATCTAAGCCACCAGGGCGGCCCTTAACAATGGCCTCATATAGTATATATTGTTGGGACTTCCCTGGTTGTTGATGGTTAAGAACCTGCCTGGCAATGCAGGAAAAGCAGGTTTGGTCACTGGTCAGGGAACTAAGGGGCTTTCCCAACAGCTAGTGAGTGGGTAAAAAGAATCCTCCTTCAGTGCAGGAGACACAGGAGATGCAGCTTCGAGCCCTGGGTCAGGAAGATCTCCTGGAGGAGAGCATGGCAACCCACTCCAGTATTATTGCCTGGAGAATCCCAATATTTGGGGATTTAGGAGCCTGGAGGACTACAGTCCAATGGGTCTCAAAGAGTCAGACACAACTGAATGACTAATCAGACATGCACACAGGGAATTAAGATCCCACATGCTGCTGAGCAGCTAAGCCCACGTCTCACAACTAGAGAGCTGCAACTACTGAGCCCACGTGCCACAACGCGCACTGGAACAAAGATCCCACCTGCCACAACCAAGACCCAACGCAGTCAAATAAATATTAAAAACAAAACAAAAATCTTACGACTTAAAAAAGATAATGACAGTAATTATGCTCTAAGTAGGCAAGAATGTGGAGCAAGTAGAATTCTCATTTCCTGCTATTGGGAATATAAACCGGTACAATCATTTTGAAAGATACTTGAGATTACCTAGTAAAGTTGAGGGGCTTCCCTGCTGGCTCAGCAGTAAAGAATCCACCTGCCAATGCAGGACATGCAAGTTTGATCCCTGGGCCAGGAAGATCCCCTGGAGAAGGAAATGGCAACCCACTCCAGTATTCTTGCCTGGGAAATTCCATGATCAGGGGAGCCTTGCAGGCTACAGTATATGGGGGTCACAAAAGAGTCGGACATGACTTAACGACTAATCAACAACAGGTACAGTTGAACTGTTCCTGAGCCCAAGCTTGCTCTGCTCCCTGCACGATGGGCTAACGAATCAGAGATAAGGTGTTGAGGCAAGGAATGCGATTTTATCTGGAAAGCCATCCGACCTATCAGATGGCTGACTAATGTCTCAAAATAACCATCTTATCAGGGTCTGGATACAAGATTCCTTTATAGATCAGGTGGGAGGAGGTGAGGAAACAAAGTGAAAAGCCCATAAATGTTGTCAATATCTCTTCGAATGGCAGGCCTCGGGAAGGAGATGTTGAACTTCTTCCTTTCAGTCATCCACATGTGGATAGGGTCTTGAACAAAAGCAGTTTAGTTTAACAGTTAGGCAGAGGGGCAGGATTCTCTGAGGCAGCCATTGTGTATGACTAGAACAAAAGCAATGAAAAACAAGTCAAAGGAACAGTTCCAGCATGGGGTCAGAACTGGCTTTGCCCTGCAACAGAACTTGGGCACACACTATGATCCAGGAGTTTCATGTCTATGAATGTACTGGAGATCAGGGCTTCTCAACTGTTGACATTTTGGAAGACACAATTCTGCGTTGTGGACTGTCCTGTCCATTGTAGGGTACTGAGCAGTGTCTCTGGCCTCTACCCACTAGGTGCCAGCAGCACATCCTCGGTTATGACGACCAAAAATGTTTCCAGACATTATCAAATGTTCCTTGGTTGGGGGGCATTGTGTATAAAATTGCCCTCAACTGAGAATCGAGAGAAACTCTCATGGATGGGCATCAGGGAATATGAATGAGAAAGTCCACTGCACAATGATTTGCAAAAAGATAAAAATGAAAACAACCCATATGTCCACAAACAGGAAATAGACACATTGTGGGATTTTCATATGATGGATAACTGTACAGCAATGAAAACTGACTTATAAGTTGTACACATCAATATACATAAATCTCACCAACACAGGGTGATGGGGGAGGGGAGAAACACAAGTAATACATCTAGGATAATTATATTTGCATACACTCCAAAATGGACAAGAAATAATGTAATTTGAAGGAACATGTCCATGCAGTGAATGTATAAATAAGTGAATTATTAATAAAGTTCAAGATAGTTGTTACCTCTGGGAAGGAATGAGAAAGTGAATCATGGAGGGCACAGGTAGGATTCAAAAGCATTGGCTATGTCCTAATTTTCAAGCTGTGTGATGGGTAAACAGGGTTTTATATTATTATGATATACCTTACATATATGCTGTATTATCTTCTGTATATACGAAATAGTTCATAATTGATAAGGAACTGATGGGGACTAAAATATGGTGGGAAATGGAAATAAAGGCACTGGAGTACATAACAAATTGAATGAGAGGGAGAGAAAAAGAGCTAAGTTTTAGGTGCCTCTTGGAATAGTTTTAAACTGATTTTCTTCATGGATTTGGTGATGAGATCAATTCCTCATCTAAGCACACATAAACCATTGCTTAGACTTCTAAGAAATGTAAATTTCATGCCTCAAAACCTATGCTATAATACTATGTGATTCATATCACAGAGGACTTAATAATACCACATTTCACAAAACATCATTTTCCAAGAGCCCTGCCATGTTAAGAGTTTTGAATGTGTACTCCTTTGTATTCCTTGCAGTTACAAGCATCTGAAAATAGGGAGCTTAGAGTACAGTGATTCTTCATCACTAACTGTAGTATCATTAAACTATCCCTAAGTGGTAACAGAAAACCATTTCCATCTCTGGCACCCACCATACCCCTTTCTTTTTCTCCCAGTGGTAATCTCCCAGGTAGTGGAATAAAGGAGAGTTTTGGATCACATCCTTTCAGAAGATGGAGCCATAACCAAGGAAAAGATCAAAACACCCTAACCTTTCCTGGCTGAGGCAGATAGGTACAAGACAGGTCTTATCCTAAAGAAGCCCCAAATTTTCAAGGCTGAAGGACTCAGTGAGAATATATTCAATACATGTGAAAATAGGGAAACCCACAAACACCCAGAGTAACAGGAAAGGGTTTGTCCCTGACCTGATTTAGGGACCATCTCTCAGAGACCCAGAGAAGCCTGACACGTTAGAGCTTCAGCAACCTTCAGTGAAGCAAGGCTGAGGTTCCTCCCTCACCATGAGAGGCGTCACGTACATCTATGTGGATAATGTGGCCCACTTGTCCTGTGGCCTGTATACAAAGCCACCACCTCTTAGATTTCTCTCAGTCCTGAGAGTATAGCACTGACTGTGCCACTCAACCCTCAGAAGCACAGACTCAGTGAAGAGGCACACACATGCCTCTTGGGGCTGGGGACATGGGGCCACTTGGGGAGTAAATTCAGGGCCCTAGGTACCTGGACCATAATGAGAGGCAGGGACATGGACTCAAGAGTATGCACCAAAAAAGGCTTATCTCAAAAGGAGGTGTTTTTTGTTTCTAGTGAACCTCCAAAAATTCTTAAGCCCACAGAAGGGCCTTTCGTATTAACTATGGCTATACATGGGTGGCTCAGTGTTAAGCAATTGCCTGCAATGCAGGAGACCCATGAGATGCAGGTTCAATCCCTGGCTCGGGAAGACCCCCTTCAAGAGGAAATGCCAACTCATTCCAGTATTCTCACTGGGCCAGTGAGACACTCCTATGGACAGAGGAGCCTGGAGGCCTACATTCCACAAGGTTGCAAAGAGTTGGACACGATTGAATTACATTACATTAACTATATTAACACAGAAATACACACACACACACACACACACTCCTAGCATGGCATGAGCCAAACAACCAATCTGAAGCCTTTCAAGTGACCCTCAGATCAGATCAGACCAGATCAGTCGCTCAGTCATGTCCGACTCTTTGCGACCCCATGAATCGCAGCACGCCAGGCCCTCCCTGTCCATCACCAACTCCCGGAGTTCACTCAGACTCACGTCCATTGGGTCAGTGATGCAATCCAGCCATCTCATCCTCTGTCGTCCCCTTCTCCTCTTGCCCCCAATCCCTTCCAGCATGAGTCTTTTCCAATGAGTCAACTCTTCGCATGAGGTGGCCAAAGTACTGCAGTTTCAGCTTTAGCATCATTCCTTCCAAAGAAATCCCAGGGCTGATCTCCTACAGAATGGACTGGTTGGATCTCCTTGCAGTCCAAGTGACACTACATGGATAAATTTCTACTTGGACTGTTATTTCATTAAGCAACAATGAAAAAAGGTCTTGTGCCTTTTTTCTTTGTTCTAGCCATAAGTAATACTCTGTGATAATACATTTTTAAATGACAAAACCACAGTCATGGACAAGGGTTGTGGATACCTTATACTAACTTCACTTTAACAAACCTTTATGAAGCACCTATGAAGAAGAAACCACAATGCTTTAGAAGAGACGCATAGAAGCCTATAAGTTCCGAAGCTCACACTTGAGGGAGTCGGGGAGAAACATTAATAAATAATGTTAATATACTCAAGGATATGAGATGAACTAGCACAGAAAATAGGAAAAGGTATTGCTGCTAACTAGCGAGCATTCAAGTGGCCTGAACTAAATACAGAAATAAGGCCTTCTACCCCAAACCCCTGGTTCTCTCCTCTGATCCTCGCTACTCTGCTCAAATAGCACTTTACAGTTTTCCTTCAGTAAGTTCCAGATATTAGGCCCATTTCTCCTTTCAATTTTCTTTAGATGAGGAGATATTTCAGACCTAGATCAAGGTACAGAGAATACTACACCCATGCAACCATCGCTCATCTTAAAAACAGAAGATTACAAATAAAATTTAAACCCATTATACCTCTCCCCAGTTGAAATCTCCCTCTATTGAATAAGATTTAACCACTGTCCTAAATGAGGTTATTGTTTTCATACACACCTTTCTGCATGCTACATATGTATGCATCACTCCTAGTTATACCTTTTACTACAAATATATGAACCTATAATCGATATAAGAACTGTTGCATCTTTTTAAACTTCACATATGTATGGTATCATAATGCCTTTCCCCTTTCAGAAGTAGGTTTTATCTATTTGTCACTTCGACCCCTGAATCTTTGCCCCTTGCTATAAGCTGTATTTTGTCCCCCTAAAAAGATATGTTGAAGTTCTACCCCTTGAACCTGTAAATGTGACATTCTTTGGAACTAGGATATTTGCAGGTATAATAGTTAAGATGAGGTCATACTGGATTAGGGTGGGTCCTTAATTCAGTGTGACTGATATCCTTATGAGAAGAGAAAGGACAAAGAAACAGACAGGGGAAAACGCTATGTGACGATGGAGATGCCAACGACTGACAGCAACCACCAGAAACTAGGAGAGTGGCGTGAAACAGATTCTCCCTCAGTGCCTCCGGAAGGGACCACCCTTGCTGATACCTTGACCTCAGACTTCTGGCCTCCAGAACTGAGATAACGTATTTCTGTTGTCTTAAGCCATCTGGTTTGTGGCAATTTGTTACGGTAACCTTAGGACACTCACACACCCTTCTTTGTGTCTCAAGCCCCTGAGAATTCTAGTGTCTTCCTAAGTCCAGATCTTACCACCCTGTTTAGTTTACCTGCAACAGTGCCAAGTCAGTGAATTAAGGATGATCCTGCAGTGGGTGTAGTAAACCTTTCCCCCACTGCTCTAAAGCAGTGGTTCTGAAACTTCAGTGTGCTTCAGTAGCACCTGGAGGACTGTAAAACCCTGATGGCTAGCGGCCCACCCTCAGAATTTCCAACTCAGTAGGTCTGGAGCAGGGTCTGAGAATGTGCATTGCAAACAAGTTCCCAGCGGATGCTGATGCTGCTGTTCCAGGCAAGCTAGGTCATCCATCAGTTCCTTTCAATAAAATATAGTAGAGGCTAGGGCACCATCACACAAATTATTTACAATCGTATATTTTAATTTATTTGGGGCTGCAATAAAAGGATTTAAAACAGGCTTGACAAATAGCGGAAAGAAATCCCTTTCAGTGACAGTAAGGTGGGCCAAAATAAATAGAACAATGATAGATTTGAGTCAGTGGTATTTATGGGAAAAAAAAAAAACAAAAAACTACGGCTTATTAGTTTCAAACAAGCTTTTATTTCCAATGTGAACAATACTAACAAATTATCTGTAAAATGTAAGAGTAAAGTCAGATGTCAGTAGTTAGTATCACTTTGGGGCATTGAAACTTTGCAACAAAATTAGTATTTCAGGCTAATGAAAACAAGAATATCCATGAAGAACAGATTCATCTTTTCTTTTGCTGTCTGCTTCTTCCTCTGCCTTCCCACTGTAGGATGAAATAAGAGCCAGTTAACAATTGTACCTGAATAACATGCAGTAACTTTCTAAATATGAGTCAACACTATGTACATCTGTTTTCTCAATGTTTTCTTCTTGTAACTCAGACCCTTGGTGATCAGGGTGCACCTCATTGCTCACGCAAAACTTATCTCCCTCTTGCCCACCACTATAAATGCTTGCTGTTTCCTTGAAAGGCCACACTGTGATTTAAATAAGTCATTCCACCTTGAAAACTGGTGTTCCCTTGCACAAATCATCAATCCCTTATATTTCCAGACCTTCAGTTTCCACATGTGTAAAATGAGGATGAGGCTTTATCAAACATCCACATGCATGAAAACTAAGAAAGAGTGAGAGAGTGAGTGAGAGAGAGTAAAAGATGAATGAATAGAGGAAAGCGAAACAAAGATTTAATTACCAACTCAGTGACAACCAATAATATTACTGAGACTAGTTTCCTTTTCTTTTGAATAAAAAATCTAAATTGAACTAATATTTGTGAATTAATCCTGAAGTGCAGTTCTCTTGAAACCCTTAACATCTCACTACTTTGTAAGGAATCGCTTTCTCAAAGTCATTGCCAGTACAAGAGACTACAATTCTGTGGCCAGGTGATGATGACCCAGCTAATGCATGGCCTAGTCACTGTAGCTGCTGCTTCTGGTGACCATTCTCTAAACAAGCACTGGTCTCCATTTCCAGGTCTGGTAAATTTCCCATCTGTAGTAGACTTAAAGCTACAGGACAAAGGACTTGTGGCTATAAATGAAATACATTTCAGAACACACTGCCTCCTACATTATCTAGAATTCATTATTAACAATAAACTGTTTTTCCAAAATTAAATTTCAACAATTTTCTTATTTACTTTACAGAATAAAAATTAAAAAATATAAAGCTGTTTTTAACAGGTATGTGTCAGGAATGGTTATGTCGTACGAAAGCCTATACAATAATACCTGTATTATCCAGAGCTGCTTTTTGCTGAGACCACATCCATTCAGAGTCCTTCACGTTTTTCCTTTCCAGCCTCTTCCTCTTCATCAGTGTTTTCATACTGATCCTCACCTTCATCATTGGGGCAAAGTGATGCAGACATTGGGGTCAAAAGTTGGCAGGGAAAATATCCCAACTGAAAATCAGCAGCAGAGTCTGGGCCTGAGAGAAGAGAAATAGGTTTAATAAAAGAAACAACAAATAATACCTGGATACATTTCTAGCCTCCCATCATGTCTGCTGCTTGACAATTTTCACAAACATTTTCCCCCTCTCTCCAGTAGATCGGCACACAGATCTCTCTGATTATTTCTGGCCCCTTTGGAGAAGGGATCTGAATCATTTGATACTGATACCATTTTGTATGGGTTTGTAGGAACTTCAATGGAAAAAAATGCTCCTTTGACTTAAAGACAAATTCTATGGGGATGCTCACAGATTCCTCAGTCGCTGAAAAGTGCCCCTGTGCTATGTCATCATTTTCTCAGATCCTCCTACCGAGAATATTCACATTTGTTAAAGCCGTTGACCAAAAGGGAGGGATGCCACTTGTTTGCCTCTAGGTTGGTAGAAGGCAGCATGCTTTTTCTCGAGACCATGAAGGTCTACAGAACTGGGCTTCCACTTG
Organism: Bubalus bubalis; assembly: GCF_019923935.1. NCBI lineage: Eukaryota > Metazoa > Chordata > Mammalia > Artiodactyla > Bovidae > Bubalus > Bubalus bubalis. Next base: position 91,546,650 of record NC_059181.1, read on the forward strand.
TGTCAATTGTGCCCGGAGGTTTTTGAGAGTTCTGACCCACTGCGTGACAGCTAGAGACCTACCTGCCTTTGAGCTCAATGGCCCCACAAGGGCTCAGCCACCACTTGCCCGCCTCAGCCCCTCCGGGATCACAGGCCTCAACCTCCCAGTCTCAGAGGCAGCAGTCAGGGCTTCCTCGCCCAGAACTCGGCCTCCACTGCTGGTTCCTCTGTCTTCTAGGAAGCAACCCCCTCCGCAGGATCCCGCAGCTCCCAGGGTGGAGCGCCCTCCACTGGGTACTCACCCTGCAAGACTCTGCCTCCCTCTCCCAGGTCTTCCTGCTCCTGAGGAGGCACCGGACCTTCTCCAGGCTCCGAGGGTGCTTGGGAGCGGCCCCTGGCCATCAGGCGGTCAGTGGGAGGCCGGAACAGGACATGTCTGTTGTTTTGGAAATTGCGTAGAAAGGAGTCGACCTGACTCCAGAACAGGGGCCCAAACGTCTCCATGCAGAACCCAAGGCCTGTAACACCTGCCGCACCCTCCTGCTCCTTCTCGTCCTCCTCTTCCTCGCCCTCTCCAGACAGGTGCTCCTCCTCCTCCAAGTCGAAATCAGTCTCACCCTCTTCCTTGTCCTCCTGCATCTCTACAGCTTCCTCCATCTCCTCCTCCTGTAACGGCTGTCTACCACATTCCGCTTCCACTGCGGCCTGTGGCGAACCCTGCTCCCCGGGAAGGGCTCTGGAGACCTCCAAGGAAGCCAGAAGAGCCGTGGCCTCCTCGACTCCTTCCGTCCCCTCCCAAGCAGATGCTTGGACCCCAAAGAGACTGGGGTCGCGGCCCGCCCCACCACCAGCTCTATCCGGGCCACCTGGGATCCAATCGTTCTCCTCTGTGGCAGACATGGCAGGAGAGACGTGCCAGACAGTGATCGTCCTGCAGTGAGGTCTGTGGGGAAGATGGCGGCCGCCAGGCTGAGTGTTGCGCTGAGGAGACACTGTTGGCAGTGGGACCGCGGGGTGGGGGTGGGGACAGCAGAGACGTCGGCTGCACAGGGAACAGGAGTCTGCGACTTGCTGGTGTGGGCCCCACAACAGGAATGGTGAGGGGGTGGCCCGCAGACCGGCCCACCAAGACCGAAGCTGAGCTGGCGGTGGACAAGGCGGGAAAGACCCTGATGGGCTGGCGACGGTAGGTGGAGCTGGAAGGGTCAACCGCGACCACTTCCTCCAGCGCCAGCTCTAAGCTCATTTGCCAGGAGGCAAGGATTGGCATGACCACCGTCCAATGAGTGATCAAGGCTTTCAGATTGCACGGAAGCCTTCCTGCACCAGGTCATACTGTGAGCCCACAGGAGTCCCTTCCTTCACATTGCTGCTGCAGCTGTTGCTGCTAAGTCCCTTCAGTCGTGTCCGACTCTGTGCGACCCCATAGACGGCACCCCACCAGGCTCCCCCATCCCTGGACTCCTCCAGGCAAGAGTACTGGAGTGGGTTATCATTTCCTCCTCCAATGCATGAAAGTGAAATGTGAGTGAAGTCGCTCAGTCGTGTCCGACTCTTAGCAACCCCATGGATTGCAGCCTAACAGGCGCCTCCATCCATGGGATTTTCCAAGCAAGAGTACTGGAGTGGGGTGCCATTGCCTTCTCTGATAATATTTATATTATCATATATAATATAATAGTATAATATAATATCATATCATATAATATTATACATTTATATTATTATATATTTATTTTCTTTATATACATTTAAATATAAATAAAAAAGATAAATGTATAGATCACATATGAGCAACTGTTTCAACCTCCTGTGAGAGACAGAAGGAGAATTTGAATGTTTTAATGTTGCTAAAGTTGCATAGAAAAGAACATAGAAGTTGACATGGATGCCTCGAGAATGGAGACTGGAGAGTGGAAGGATTAAACATAAGAGCTGAAAAGGGATTCATCAGGGCTCCCCAATTCACTTCAAGGCTCCGAGAAATGAAGAGAGACTTCTTTTCATGACTGGGCTAATCACCTGCTCTACACTAAACAGTGACACCCCCTCCCAAATTCATATATTTAAATGTTTACCCACTCCATCCCCCAGGTGATGGTATTTGGAAGTTATGGCCTTTAGTAGGAGACACAGTGAAGAAAATCAACCTTGCCCTATATAGAGCTTATGCATTATAGATTTCACCCCTTATACCGGCCTTGTTTTGTTTTACCTAGCTCATACTCAATAATTTCAAGGGGGATAGTCCATTGGGTCCCAAGCTGTCAAGCCCATTTCTAAGTGACAAACACTCAATTTAACTTTATGAGCCATATGTCCCAGTGCCTATGCCCACTAGGGGATATTTTAGGGGAATGGCTGCTATGATCTGGAGCACTGAAACACCACAATAATAAAATTCTTGAGGCAAATACATCTATTGGCTCTCTTCAGTTGCTCCCTTAAGCCTATAGGGGCATCTTTTAAAAATTTAGTGATATCTTCAAGTATTCCTCTATTTTGTTCCCCGGTATTATGTTCAAAGCGTTTTCCTAAAGCATGCATTTCAGCATTTGCTGAAAAGTGAAAGTGAAAGTCACTCAGTCATGTCATGTCCGACTGTTTTGCGAACCTATGGACTACACAGTCCATGGAATTCTCTGGGCTAGAGTACTGGAGTGGGTAGCCATTCCCTTCTCCAGTGGATCTTCCAAATCCAGGGATCAGACCCAGGTCTCCCACATTGCAGGAGGATTCTTTACCAGCTGAGCCCCAAAGGAAGCCCAGCATTTGTTGAAGTCAATTCCCAATCTAATTGCAGAAGTCTTAAGTCAATAAGCACTTTTTATGTTTAAAAATATGATTGCACTATTGTGGTGAATGTCACAGGCATTTAGTACGTTCACAATGCTTCTCAGCCTTTCTCTCTGTTGTCCCTAAATAAATCATCACTCCTAAAGGAAACCCCATGCCAGTAATCGGTCCTTTTCCATTTCCCCCTCACTGCTCTGATAACTACTCTGATAACCAGGCTCTGGTAACTACTACTCTTCTGTTTACCTCTATGAACTTACATTTTCTAGATAGCTGAGAGAAATAAAATCCTACAATATGTGACCTTTTGTGTCTGGCCTCTCTCATTCATTTTGCGGCTGAATGCCATGCCCACGTACAGAGGGTCACTTTTGTTTATGAATGTGAAAGAAGTTGAGGACAAGTTGGTGGATCCTTGCGATGTTTCACATTTGGGTTCCCATTTCGGTTAGGGCTGCTATGAACATGGGGATAGAACTTTTTGTTACCTTTTGTTTGAACAAATACTTCTAATTCTTTGGCTTATATAGCTAATAGTGGAATTGATGAGACAACCATAAGGCTTTTCCCTTTTTCAGGAGCTTTCAGACTCTTTTTTACAGTGACTTGCTGTTGTTCAGTTGTTCTTCCGCTCAGTTGTGTCTGACTTTTTGCAGTCCCATGGATTGCAGCATGCCAGGCTTCCCTTTCCTTCACCATCTCTCAGAGTTTGCTCAAACTCATGTCCATAGAGTTGGTGATACCATCGAACCATGTTGTCCTCCGTTGTCCCCTTCTCCTCCTGCCTTCTATCTTTCCCAGCATCAAAGTCTATTCCAATGAGTTGGCTCTTCGCATCAGGTGGCCAAAGTATTGGAGCTTCAGGTTCAGCATCAGTCCTTCCAGTGAACATTCAGGGTTGATTTCCTTTAGCTTTGACTGCTTTGATTTCCTTGCAGTCCAGGGGACTATCAGGAGTGTTCTCCAACACCGCACTTCGAATGCATCAATTCTTCAGCGCTCAGCCTCCTTTATGGTCCAACTCTCACATCCATACATGACTACTGGAAAAACTTTGTCTATATGGACTTTTGTCATCAAAGTAATGTCTCAGCTTTTTAATTCACTGGCTAGGTTTGTCATAGCTTTTCTTCCGAGGAGCAAGCATCTTTTAATTTCATGGCTGTAGTCACCATCTGCAGTGATTTTGGAGTCCAAGAAAATAAATCTGTCACCGTTTCTATTGTTTCCCCATGTATTTGCCATTAAGTGATGGACCAAATGCCATGATCTTAGTTTTTTGAGTGTTGAGTTCTAAGCCAACTTTTTCACTCTCCTCTTTCACTGTCATCAAGAGGCTCTTCAGTTCCACTTTGCATTCTGCCATAAGTGTGGTGTCTTCTGCATATCTCAGGTTATTGGTATTTCTCTCGGTAGTCTTGTTTCCAGCTTGTCCTTCATCCAGTCCAGCATTTCCCATGATGTATTCTGCATATAAGTTAAATAAGCAGGGTGACAATATACAGCCTTGACATACTCCTTTCCCAATTTAGAACCAGTCAGTTATTCCATGTCCGGTTCTAAATGTTGCTTCTTGACCTACATATAGGTTTTTCAGGAGGCAAGTAAGATGGTCTGGTATTTCTGGATCTTTAAGTTTTTCTATAATGTCTTGTGATCCACATAAGGAAAGGCTTTAGCATAGTCAATGAAACATAAGTAGATGTTTTTCTGGAATTCTTTCTATGACCCAATGGATGTTGGCAGCTTAATCTCTGATTCCTCTGCCTTTTGTAAATCCAGCTTGTAAATCTGGAAGTTCTCGGTTCACATACTGGTAAAACCTAGCTTGAAGGCTTTTGACCATTACCTTGCTAGCATGTGAAATGTATTTGTGTGGTAGTTTGAACATTGTTTGGCATTTCCCAACAGTAATGTACGGGGATCCCAATGCCTCTACGTCCTCATAAATATGTTTTGTTTTTCACTTAAAAAAAAAATCTACTTACTCATCTTTTTTTTGTGACACCATGTGGTGGCTTTTCCTTGTATTTCCTTAATGACTGATGATGTTAAGCTTATTTTCACATCCTTATGGCACATTTGTATATCTTGTTTGGAAAAATTTGTATTCACATTCTATGCTCATTTCTCATTCAGATTCCTTGGCTACTTGTTGAGTTGTAAATGTTTTTCATGTGTTCTGGATACTAGACCTTTATTAGATATATGCGTACCACAAGATTCTTATCCTGCTTTCTAGGTTGTGCTTTCATTGTCTTGTTAATGTTCTTTGGTATAGAAATATTTTTGATTTTTATGAAATTCAATGTATTGTAAAGTAATTAGCCTCCAATTAAAATAAATGGATTATAAAATACATAAATATATATGTGTAAAAATAAATTTAAAAAAGCAAAAAAAAAGAAATTCAATGTATCTGTTTCTTCTTTTGTGACTGATGCTTTTATCATCATATTTACGAATCCATTGCCAAATGAAGGTTATGAAGATTTACCGCTTCTGAGGACTGAATTATGGACCCCCCATATTTCCATATGTTTAATGTCTAAGCCCCATTATTTCAAAATGTGGTTGTTTTTGGTGACAGGACCTGAAGGTCAGCAGAGGTCATATAGTTAGACCCTAATGAGTCTGACTGGTATCCTAGACAAACATATACTTGGTGACAGGAAGACACACCAGAGATGGGTATACGCTGGAGGAACGATCATGTAAGGATGCAGGGAGAAGCTCGCCATCTGCAAGCCAGGAGAGCCCTCACAAGAAACCAAACCTGCTCACACCTTGTTCTTGGACTTCTAGTTTCCAAAGCTGTCAGCAAATAAATTTGTGTTGTTTAAGCCATCGGTCTGTGGTATTTTGTGATAGCAAGCCCAGCAATCTAATATACCCTTGTATTTGTTCTAAAAGTTTTATGCTTTTAGCTCTTACAGCTAATTCTTTATCCATTTAACGTCTGTATTTGGCATAATGTAAGAGTCCAGCTTTATTCTATTGCATATGTATATCCTGCTGTCCTCATACCATTTTGGGGAAAAGATTCCCACTTCTCACCACTTAATGATCTGATATCCCAGGGGAAAATCAATTGAAGGTAGATATCTGGGTTTATTTCCAGACTCCCTGTTCTATTCTGTTGATCTGTATGTCTTTCATTATCTCAGTACCACACAGTCTTGATTACTGTTGCCATGGTACATGGGTTGGGTTGAAACTGACACAGGGTAGTGGAATCTTCCAATTTTCTTTTTCAAGATCGTCTTAGCTATTTCTGGTCTCTTGTAATTGCACATGAATTTTAGGACCAGCTTTTTTTTTTCTGCAAAAAAAGGTCACTGTCATTTTTGAAAGGGATTGCTTTTCATCTGTGCTGCTGCTGCTGCTGCTAAGTCACTTCAGTCGTGTCCGACTCTGTGCGATCCCATAGACGGCAGCCTACCAGGCTTCCCCGTCCCTGGGATTCTCCAGGCAAGAACACTGGAGTGGGTTGCCATTTCCTTCTCCAATGCATGAAAGTGAAAAGTGAAAGTGAAGTCGCTCAGTCGTGTCCGACTCTTAGCAACCCCATGGGCTGCAGCCCACCAGGCTCCTCCATCCATGGGATTTTCCAGGCAAGAGTACTGGAGTGGGGTGCCATTGCCTTCTCCGTTTCATCTGTAGACCTCATTATATAAGATTCCCATCTGTATATTAAGACCTCAAATTTTCAATGCTGCCTTAATGCCTTTGAGACTCATATTACTCCACTGGCCCAACTCTTGCTTTCTCCTGCTCTCACCTGCAATGTCCCCTTCCTTGTGGGAAGACTACCCCACTCAGCTGATTCTCCCCTGTCAACCAGACTAGCTGTACCACACCCATTCCCCCAGCCACCAAGTTTTACTTCCCTGCCAGCCAGTGCAGTATTCCAATAGGACAATCATCTCCTTGTGTGGGAACGTGGGTGTGCCCCATCCTCTTGTTACTACAACATTTATTTCCCATGGTCCCTGCAGGTGAACTCTCCTCTTAAGTCCCACGCCCTCATTGCCCTGCTTGGCATTCCCTGTTGCCACCCCCCCCCACCCCCAGCCAGCTGTTAGTCCATGAGACTCACAAACAGCTGGCTGTCCATCTGTCCAGTGTTGCATGCTTGGCCATCTCACACTACTTAGGGTAGGGGATCCCTCCTTTATTAGTGCAGTGGATGGGAGATCCCAACCATGATGCTGGACAGCTTTAACTCACTTCTCCTTTGCTAACTAAATGTTTTTTTTTTTTAGTTTAAGGTGAAGGCAACCTGGGTTGAAACTGCCAAAGGTGCCTGGATTGTGCTTTGGCTTGTGCCTATTCTGTTGTCTCTCTCAACCTCAGCCATCTCTTCCCACCCTAACTTATTGTTCTAGCACCTGAGGCGGGAACTATAGGTAATTGACTGTATCCTGGCCTGAGTGGCACTGGGTTGCCCCTGGTGCTTGGCCCCTCCCAGCATGCACTCTGAGGCTAGGGATCATCAATTAATCCATAAAGTGGAAGCCAAGGGAGTGTTCAGCCGATAGTGACAGGGAGTGCTGATGACATAGTTTCTTAACTGCTCCACGGTCGATTCCCACTTTCTGGGGGGGCAGCCTAGAGCCTCTGGAGATAAGAATCCCAGTGTAGTGTGTGTAGGCTGGTCACTGCAGATGGATCATGGAATGCAGTAGCAGGTAGATCATGGGGCAATCATCCAGAACGGAGCCCACAGGGCAGGTTCAGGTTGGCTTTCTAAAGAGTTGTGGAAAAGCATAGTTCCAGGCCACCCACAATGGAAGAATTGTGAATAATGCTTCCTGGTTGCTTCTCACGTGTATCCGTGTCAAGCAAGGGTAGCAAACTTTCCTTCTCCTTTGCTGTAGCTTCCCTAACACATGTGATTTTCTGGGCTGTGTGCTCTACAGATGTTAATTAGTTCTAGCGGTTCCTTCCTTAATTTCATTATTGGTCTTCTGTCTGTCTGCCTATCCCTCATTGAAAATAGAGTATTGAAGTCTCCAGGTTTATTGTTTTATGTATTCTGGGAGTCTGTTAGGACTATATGGATGAATAACTGTTATATCTCCCCTTACTGATCCTTTTATTAACACAGAAATCTGTTTTTGGCATTCTGTTTAAAAAAAAAAACACTTTTGTTAAAATCTATTTCATCTGATATCAGTATAGCCACTGCATCTATCACTTTAGGATGATTTGCATGGAATACCATTGTCCATCCTTTTGTTTTCAAACTATCTGTCTTTGGATACAAGGCAAGGCTCTTGTAGATAACATACAGTGGATAACATTTGTTATTAATCCCCTTTGCCAATCTGTCTTTTCATAGAAAAGTTTTATACATTGGTATTGTGGTGATTGCTTCCAAGCAAATATTTGTCCTGACATTTTCTTACTTTCCACATGCCGTACCTTTTTTGTTCCTTCATTCCTCAATTACTGTCTTTTTTCTGTGATTAATTGAATTTTTCTAGTGTACAAAGTGACTATCACTCTTTGTCTTTACTTAAATTTTTTTTTTTAAGTTTGGAGCCTTTAAATTTTTTTTTCATTTTTTTTGTGAGGCTGGGTGGCTATGCTGTGAATTATACTTAGTATCTTAATTTCAGAATAATCAAGTATGTATTGTAGTGAGATAGTTTTCATAGTATTCTAAACTCTGCTTCTTCCCAGCTGTGCTATATTGCCTTATTTAGTTATTGTGACAAATATCATGCTTGTACATGGTTTGCATTAACAGTTTTATGGTTACTGCTTTATACATCTCTATTTTAAATCAAAATACAAAGAGGAGAGCAAAAAGAGAAGTTACAGGGATTTCCCTGGTGATCCAGTGCTTAGAATCCGCCTTCCAATGCAGGAGATGAGGGTTCAATCCCTGGTCCAGGAACTACAATGCCACATGTGGTGGAGCAACTAAGCCTGTGGGCCACACCTCCTGAGTCTGCATGGTCTGGAGCCCGTGTGCCACAACTAGAGAGAAGCACTCATGATGCAACAAAGATCCTGCTGCAACGAAGACCCAGTGAGGCCATTAATAAATAAATGAATTTTTTTTTTAAAAAAAAAAGAAGAGTCAGAAAGAAACCCCAAATGCAGTAATACTGGCGTTTGCAGTAATGCTGCGCATAATCTGTGCAGTTCCCTTGACCTGTGTGGTTTATTTCTTCACATTCCTCCAAATAGGTGCCCGCTGTTGTGTCACTTCACCCTGAAGGACTACTTGATTATTCTCTGTCCAGCAGGCTTACTAGCTGTGTATTCCCTCAGTTTTTGTTTCTCTTGGAATGAATTTATCTACCTTCCATTTCCCCCACATATAAAATTCTTGGTTGAAAGAAGTTTTCATTTGTTCATTGTCTATTTTTTAATATATCATTCCAATGTCACCTGTCCTCTATGGTTTCTGTAGAGAAATTGGCACAAATCTTACTGAGGATTACTTGTACTGTGAAGAGTTGTATCTATTGCTTCCAATAATCATATACCATGAATTGTGTGATTCCATTTCTAGTAGAAGTCCAGAATAGACAAATATATAAAAAAAACAACTAGTGCTTTCCTATGGCTCAGAGGGTGGAAAATTGAGTGTGTCTGCTAATGGAGAAAGGAATTACTGGAGGAAATGAAATGTTCTGGAATTAGATAGTAGTGTTGATTGCATAATTCTATAAATAGCATAAAAAACCATTGATTTGTACACTTTAAATGGTATACATTATGATAGACTAATTATTTCTCAATAAATTGTTATAAAGTGTTATTGATACAGTATAATCATCCATTTAATAGCAATAAATTTGACAATTTAGGTAGGTCAAAAAATTTGAAACCTAAGAAAAATGCAACCTTAACCCTAGAATTGATAAAAGCTGAAATAAAAAGCTTCATTTTATTAAAAATTTGAATAACTCTTCACAAACCTCCAAATACCCCTCTATTTCCATATATTCACATAGGTGAATTCTATCACATGCTCAGGAAAAAAATAACATCCATTCTTTACAAATTTTCAGAAAATGAAGCTGGCATGGGAGGTGATTACTACCCAAGTTGTTAATGAAGTTTATTGACAACTGAAAAAGGCAGTTTTTAAAACCTCAAAATTACACTCAAATGTCATTCTTGAATATAGTCACAAAAATCAATTATGTAAAGTTTAAAAATAAAATAAAATTAAAAAAAATCAACATGGTGATACATAAAAAGATAGTACATTATGACGAAGCAGAGATTATCCCAAGACTACAAGATTGGTTTCATGTTTTTAAGAAATCAGTCCATGGCAGGCTTCAACTCCTGTTCCACATACGAGGAGATTAGACGTTGCCACGCCATCCTAAGTGCAAGTTAAAAGTTGAACACACTGAAAAGTCAGCAACTCATCTTAGATTCATAGAGAAGAGAGATCATAGGCCAAACGGCTCCCTGAACATTGGCGAGACAAGTGAATACAGAGAATCCTAACTTAGCAAAGCAAAAATTCAAGGTCGGAAACCTCTGCAGGAACCAGCGGTGTGGACAAGTCTGTGAGTTAAAAACCCCAGGATGACCCAGTTATAGGAGTTCTCCACACTTTTGTTTTACCTCTAGGAACTTAGCCAGGTTCTCACAGTACAATAAATATGTCACTGTAAAAACTTCTAATGCTTCGAGCAGGAGAGGGAAAGAGGGGAAACGGAATCATTTTTAAATGTGCCAGGGCACGCTGTTCTTAACAATGTTTGCCCTCATGCTTAGAGCCCAACCTAACCATGTAAAATTGTGTATACAGCTCTTGGCTCAAGAAAAGACTGCATACACTTGGATCTCAAGCTAAGAACAATATCAAATAATTTTAGAACTGATCAAACAAGTAAACTACTGTCTAGATCCCACTTTCCTCAGTGGGTGGCCCATATTTGGGCCAGATATGAATAGCACTGCAAAGAGTTTGAAATTTTAACTGAGACTGCAACAACAAAATTAGGATAAGAATTTGTGGTCTGAACCTAAAACAAAACAAAACTAAACAAACAAACAAAAAATAAACACACTCCTTAGTATTAAGTCAGATACCGTGTCTAACAATATAATACTAAAATGTCTAGGATATACTTAAAATTAATTGGTGTATGAAGAACCAGGAAAAAGTTTAAAAGTTACAAGCTAAAATTCAAACAAGAGAGAGAAATTCAGGATGATGCAAGTATCGGAATCACCAGAAAAATAGATTAAAGCAGCTATTATAACCATACCACCTGAAGTAATGACTTTTGCTTACAAACTAAACCAAAAATTAAATATGATTCTTTGGGACTTCCCTGGTGGCTCAGTGGTAAACAATCCGCCTGGTAATGCAGGAAACACGGGCTAAATCCCTGATCTGGAAAGATCCCATATGCCTCAGAGCAACTAAGACGATGGGCCACAACTATTTAGCCTGTGCTCTTGAGTCCAGGAACCACAACTACTGAATCCCATGTGCCCTAGAGCCTGTGCTTGGCAGCAAGGGAAGCCACTGCAATGAGAAGCCCACGCCACTGCAACTAGAGAGTAGCCCCTCCGACTTGCCCTAACTAGAGAAAGCCCGCCTAGCAACAAAGATCGAACACAGCCGAAAATACATAGATAAGTAAATAAATACCATTCTCTGATCTCTCAACCTCTATACACACACATGAACAAACACACAAATGTAGGCATGCGTGTATACAAATACAAATGTATGCATATAAGTACATGTAAGCACATATGTGAATATACACACATATACAAAGAGTTATGCATATATATATATCCACAAAGATGTGTATATAAATATAGATGCAAATGCACAACACTCACACACACATTAGAGATCAGTATCAAAGCAAAAACTTCAGCATGCATTTCAGTGTGGCATTGAAACCATCATCAGTCAAATTCAGCCACAACGTATGTATGCAGCTTTTCTGAGTATTCAGAAAGTTCCACCAAACTTAGTAGAGACAAATAAAGAGGACACACACAAATGTCATTTTTTCTGTATGATGATCTTTTACTTTTATCTAGTTTGTTTCACTTTTTCTATTTCATATTCAGTGCTTTCCAATTTCTCCCTTTCTTCTTTTGTTTGATGGTCTTTCTCAAGCCTTTATCAAGTGTAGTAGAAGAGCTTTTGCATGCATATATGTAAACAGTATGTATAATATATATATATATATATATATTTTAGAAAACTTAAGAATTTTTGCCTAACTAAAATTTTTGACATTTTGATTCCACTTGTTTGACTTAGTATGAATAGAATGCTAGATTTCTAGTTTAAACACAAGATATGCAACAAGCAACAAAGGTTTAGGTGGCTCGGATGGTAAAGAATCTGCCTGCAATGTAGGAGACCCAGGTTCGATCCCTGGGTTGAAAGATTCCCTGGAGAAGGGAATGGCAACCCACTCCAGTATTCTTGCCTGGAGAATCCCATGGACAGAGGAGCCTGGAGGGCTAGAGTCCACGGGGTCGCAAAGAGTCGGACAGGACTTAGTGACTAACACTTTCACAGGGAACTATAATCAATAACTTGTAATAACCTATAATAGAAAATAATCTGAAAAATAATATATGTGTATATGTATAACTGAATCACTTTGCTGTGTACCTGAAACGTTGTAAGTCAGCTAAAGTTCAATAAAATATATATATTAAGAAAAAAAAAAAGTATTCTTTTTTAAAAAAATCAGTTTCACTGTGGGTTTTTTTTCCCCTCAAAATGGGATTGTTCAATGCAAGCCATTCTATAACTTGTCGTCATTATTCAACTTGATATCATCTCATACTTCTTTCTCCAAAGGGATGTGAATGAATACTTACATTCTTCCCTTCAACCTCATCTTCTTAACATCTGTATTATCATTCTGTTGTTTAGAAAACATATTTTGTATGAATGAAAAACTTTAAAGTTTATTAAGGCTAATTTTCTGATCTAATATAAGGTCTGTCCTGGAGAATGTTCCATGTTCATTTGAGAAGCATGTGTATTCTACTGCTGAGTATAGTCTTTTATAGATGTCTGTTAGATCTAACTAATTAATAGTGTTGTTCAAGTCTTCTACTCTCTAGTTGCTCTCCTGCCCAGCTGTTCTATTCATCTGTGAAAGTGGGTTGTTGAAGACTCCAATTATTATTGTTGAATTATGTACTTTGCCTTTAAATTGTGTCAGTTTTTCTTTCATGGATTTTGGCACTCTCTTGTTGCTGCTGTGTCACTTCAGTCGTGTCCGACTCTGTGCGACCCCATAGACGGCAGCCCACCAGGCCCCGCCGTCCCTGGGATTCTCCAGGCAAGAACACTGGAGTGGGTTGCCATTTCCTTCTCCAATGCATGAAAGTGAAAAGTGAAAGTGAAGTCACGCAGTCGTATCAGACCTTTCGCGACCCCATGAACTGCAGCCTACCAGGCTCCTCCGTCCATGGGATTTTCCAGGCAAGAGTACTGGAGTGGGGTGCCATTGCCTTCTCCGACTCTCTTGTTAGGTGCATTTATATTTATAATTGTTTTGTCTTTTTTATGAATTGGTTATTTAATCATTATTAATGTTTATCTATTTTTCTATCCTTTAACTTTTAACCTATTTTGAATCTAAGGGGTGTCACTTGTAGACAGCATGTCATTGGATTATTGCTTTTTAATTCTATTCTACAAATACCAAACTTTTCATTGGAAGATTTAGTACATTTATATTCAATATAATTAATGATAAGGTAGGATTTATGTTTACCATTTTGTTCTTTTTTTAACTATTTTTTTATTGGAGTATAGTGGCTTTACAATGTTGCATTAGTTTCTGCTTTTCAGCAAAGTGAATCAGTTATACGTATACACGTGTCCCCTCTTTTTTAGCTTTCCTTCCCATTTATGTCACCACAGAGCACTGAGTAGAGTTCCCTTTGCTATGCAGTATATGTTACTGTGTTATACATTGGTTATCTATTTTATACATAATAATGTATATATGTCAGTCCCAATCTCCCAATTCATTCTACCCTCCTTCTGCCTTGGTATCCATAAGTTTGTTCTCTATTTCTGCTTTGCAAATAAGTTCATCAGTATCATTTTTTTCATTCCACATATAAGTGATTTTGATACAATATGTGTTTCTAACTTACTTCACTCTGAATGACGGTCTCTAATTCTATCCATGTGTCTGCAAATGGCACTATTTAATTCCTTTTTATGGCTGAGGAATATTCCATTATATATGTGCACCACTTCTTCTTTATCCATTCCTCTGTTGATGGACATTTAGGTTGCTTCTATGTCCTGGCTATTGTCAATAGTGCTGCAATGAACATTGAGGTGCATGTATCTTTTTGAATTATGGTTTCCTCTGGGTAGATGCCCAGGAGTGAGATTGCTGGGTCCTATGGTAGTTCTATTTTAGTTTTTTGGAGGAAACTCTATATTGTTCTCCATAGTGGCCGCACCAATTTTTTCCTTATATTTTATGTGTTTTGTTCTTTTATCCATTTATTTTCTTTTTTGGTAAGCAGATATTTTTATTATACAACTTAATTGCCTTATTGTCAATTTTACTACACTTTTAATTAGCTCTTTAAAAAATGTTGCAGAGTATTTTAAAAATAATTTATTGGAGTATAGTTGATGTACAATGTTAGTTTGAGGTGTAAAGCAAAGTGAATCAGTTATACATATATCCACTTTTTTTTAGATTCTTTTCCCATATAGGCCATTTAGAGTATTGAATAGAGTTCCCTGTGCTATATAGTAGGTCCTTATTAGTTATCTATTTTATATACAGTACTGTGTACATGGCATCTGGTCCCATCACTTGATGGGAAATAGATGGGGAAACAGTGGAAATAGCGTCAGACTTTATTTTCTGGGGCTCCAAAATCACTGCAGATGGTGACTGCAGCCATGACATTAAAAGACGCTTACTCCTTGGAAGAAAAGTTATGACCAACCTAGATAGCATATTGAAAAGCAGAGACATTACTTTGCCAACGAAGGTTTGTCTAGTCAAGGCTATGGTTTTTCCTGTGGTCATGTATGGATGCGAGAGTTGGACCCTAAAGAAAGCTGAGCGCTGAAGAATTGATGCTTTTGAACTGTGGTGTTGGAGAAGACTCTTGAGAGTCCGTTGGCCTGCAAGGAGATCCAACCAGTCCATTCTGAAGGAGATCAGCCCTGGGATTTCTTTGGAAGGAATGATGCTAAAGCTGAAACTCCAGTACTTTGGCCACCTCATGCGAAGAGTTGACTCAATAGAAAGCCCAGAGATAAATCCACGCACATATGGACACCTTATCTTTGACAAAGGAGGCAAGAATTTACAGTGGATTAAAGACAATCTCTTTAACAAGTGGTGCTGGGAAATCTGGTCAACCACTTGTAAAAGAATGAAACTAGAACACTTTCTAACACCACACACAAAAATAAACTCAAAATGGATTAAAGATCTAAACATAAGACCAGAAACTATAAAACTCCTAGAGGAGAACATAGGCAAAACACTCTCTGACATACATCACAGCAGGATCCTCTATGACCCACCTCCCAGAATATTGGAAATAAAAGCAAAAATACACAAATGGGACCTAATTAACCTTAAAAGCTTCTGCACATCAAAGGAAACTATTAGCAAGGTGAAAAGACAGCCTTCGGAATGGGAGAAGATAATAGCAAATGAAGCAACTGACAAACAACTAATCTCAAAAATATACAAGCAACACCTACAGCTCAACTCCAGAAAAATAAATGACCCAATCAAAAAATGGGCCAAAGAACTAAATAGACATTTCTCCAAAGAAGACATACAGATGGCTGACAAACACATGAAAAGATGCTCAGCATCACTCATTATCAGACAAATGCAAATCAAAACCACTATGAGGTACCATTTCACACCAGTCAGAATGGCTGCGATCCAAAAGTCTGCAAGTAATAAATGCTGGAGAGGGTGTGGAGAAAAGGGAACCGTCTTACACTGTTGGTGGGAATGCAAAATAGTACAGCCACTATGGAGAACAGTGTGGCGATTCCTTAAAAACTGGGAATAGAACTGCCTTATGATCCAGCAATCCCACTGCTGGGCATACACACTGAGGAAACCAGAAGGGCAAGAGACACGTGTACCGCAATGTTCATCGCAGCACTGTTTATAATAGCCAGGACATGGAAGCAACCTAGATGTCCATCAGCAGATGAATGGATAAGAAAGCTGTGGTACATATACACAATGGAGTGTTACTCAGCCATTAAAATGAATACATTTGAATGAGTTCTAATGAGGTGGATGAAACTGGAGCCTATTATACAGAGTGAAGTAAGCCAGAAAGAAAAACACCAATACAGTATACTAACACATATGTATGGAATTTAGAAATATGGTAACAATAACCCTGTGTACGAGACAGCAAAAGAGACACTGATGTATAGAACAGTCTTATGGACTCTGTGGGAGAGGGAGAGGGTGGGAAGATTTGGAAGAATGGCATTGAAACATGTAAAATATCATGTATGAAACGAGTTGCCAGTCCAGGTTCAATGCACGATACTGGGTGCTTGGGGCTGGTGCACTGGGACGACCCAGAGGGATGGTATGGGGAGGGAGGAGGGAGGAGGGTTCAGGATGGGAACACAGGTATACCTGTGGTGGATTCATTTTGATATTTGGCAAAACTAATACAATTATGTAAAGTTTAAAAATAAAATAAAATTAAAAAAATAATAAAGTGAAAAAAAAATAAAAAAATCAGTCTTTCATAAAAAAAAAAAAAAAGACTGTGATGCTGGGAAGGATTAGGGGCAGGAGGAGAAGGGGACAACAGAGGATGAGATGGCTGGATGGCATCACCGACTCGATGGACGTGGGTTTGAATGAACTCCGGGAGATGGTGATGGACAGGGAGGCCTGGTGTGCTGTGATTCATGGGGTCTCAAAGAGTCAGACACGACTGAGCGACTGAACTGAACCGAACTGTGTACATGTCAATCCAATCTCCCAATTTATCCCTTCCCTCTGATCCTTCTGTTATTTCTTAATGATTGCCTTAGGTATCATAATTAATATTTTAGCTAAAGCATTCTAAGATGGAGTAATACCAACATACTTTCGATGGCAAACAAAAGCTTTGTAACTACTAGCATTTTCTCTTTTCTTAAGGGTACTATTGTCTTATAAATTATATCTGTACATATTAGAAACTCATCAATGCAGTTTCATGATTACTTTTTCCTATAGGAAATCATATGAGAAAACGAATCATATGAGAATCACTGAATCGTATGAGAAAATAAAAATCTCCATATCCTCTGTCTTTAAATTACTTAACCAGTTACATTTCTTGGTGCTTCTTATCTCTTCATGCAAATTCGGGTTATTTTCTAGGATCCTTTCATTTCATCTTGAAAGATTCCCTTTAATATTGCTTGTGGGACAGGTCTACTTGTGAATCTCTAAGTATTGCTTATCTCTGAAAGTCCTACTTCTTCTTCAGTTTGGAAGGATAGTTTTTCTAGATATAGATTCCTTAATTCACAATCTTTTTCTTTCAATACATCATTGCACTACCTCTGAGTCTTCCTGGATCTTGCTGAGAAGGAAGTATCTCTCATAGGTGATGAGTTGCCTTTTTCTTGTTGCTTTCAAGATCTTCTCTTGGTTTGGGCTTTGAAAGTTTGATTATACCATGTCCAGCTGTGTCTTTCTCAGAGTGTATCCTACTTGGATGCTACTGAATTTCTTGAGTGTATATATGAATATTTTCAGCTATTTTAGTAAGTTTAGTGATAATTTATTCATATATTCTTTCTGCCCATTCCTCTATCTCCTTTATTTCTGAGGCTACCATTATGTGTATGTTGATATGCTTGATTCTTGTGCCATAGATCTGACTCTGTTCTGTTTTCTTCACTTGTTTTACCTTTTCTGTTCCTTAATTTGTATAATGTTAGTAGACCTACCCTAAATCTGCTATTGACCTCCAATGGGAAGTTTTTCATTTCAATTACTGTACTTTCAATTTCAGAATTTCTATATTCTTCTTATTCTTTTTTAAAAATATATTCTTGTTGATATTCTATATTTGGTGAGATACATTTCTC
Organism: Bubalus bubalis; assembly: GCF_019923935.1. Lineage (NCBI taxonomy): Eukaryota > Metazoa > Chordata > Mammalia > Artiodactyla > Bovidae > Bubalus > Bubalus bubalis. The sequence goes on from NC_059181.1 coordinate 91,564,530, forward strand.
AAATTTAACTTTTATTATGTAGACATACTTACCTGTACTTATTTGAAAATATTTATAACAGTTGATTTAAAGTCTTCATTTGGTAAGTTCAATGTCTAGGCTTTATCAAGAATGGTTTATATGACGGTTTTTGTTTTTTTTTTTTCCTGTTTTCATGAGTCATTCTTAGTTGGTTCTTTTCACGTTTTATATAGTTCTATTGTTTTGATTGTTATTTTTTCAAGTTAGATATTTAAAATAATACATTGTGGGACTTTTCTGGTGGTCCACTGGTACACCTGCCGATGCAAAGTACATGGGTTTGATCCCTGGTCAACGAAGATTACACACTCTGCAAGGCAACTGAAGCCACGTGCAGCCACTGCTAGAGCCCACCAAGCTGCAACTACTGAGCCCATGTGACATAGATACTGAAGGCTGAACACCCTAGAGCCTGTGTTATGCAACAAAACGAATCCATTGCAATGAGAAGCTCATGAGCTGCAGCTAGAGAGTATCCCACACTTGCCACAGCTAGAGAAAGCCTGTGAGCAGCAATGAAGACTCAGCATAGCCAAAAATAAAAATGGATAATAATAAATTTAAAAAACATTGTGGAAACTCCATCAAAAAATGGGCCAAAGAACTAAACAGACATTTCTCCAAAGAAGACATACAGATGGCTAACAAACACATGAAAAGATGCTCAACATCACTCATTATCAGAGAAATGCAAATCAAAACCACTATGAGGTACCATCTCATGCCAGTCAGAATGGCTGCCATCAAAAAGTCTACAAACAATAAATGCTGGAGAGGGTGTGGAGAAAAGGGAATACTCTTGCATTGTTGGTGGGAATGCAAACTAGTACAGCCACTATGGAGAAGAGTGTGGAGATTCCTTAAAAAACTGGAAATAGAATTGCCATATGACCCAGCAATCCCATTGCTGGGCATATACACTGAGGAAACCAGAGTTGAAAGAGACACGTGTACCCCAATGTTCATTGCAGCACTGTTTACAATAGCTAGGACATGGAAGCAACCTAGATGTCCATCGGCAGATGAATGGATAAGAACGTTGTGGTTTATATACATAATATGTGTTATACATAATACACAGCTATTAAAAAGAACACATGTGAGTCAGTTTTAATGAGGTAGATGAAACTGGAGCCTATTACACACAGTGAAGTGAGAAAGAAAAACACCAGTACAGTATATGAATGCATATATATGGAATTTAGAAAGATGATAATGACAACCCAATGTGCAATGCAGCAAAAAAAAAAAAAAAAAAATATATATATATATATATATATATATATATATATAGCACATACTTTTGGACTCTGTGGGAGAAGGCAAGAGTGGGATGATTTGAGAGAATAGCACTGAAACATGTATATTACCATATGTGAAATAGATGACCAGTCCAAGTTCTATGCATGAAACAGGGCACTCAAAGCTGGTGCACTGGGATGATCCAGAGGGATGGGATGGGGAGGGAGGTGGGAGAGGGATTTGGGATGGGGAGACACGTGTACACCTGTGGCTGATTCATATCAATGTATGGCAAAACCCACCTCAATATTGGAAACTAGCCTTTAATTAAAATAAATAAGTAAGTAAGTAACCTTATAAACATCTCCTTGTGATAAAGGGACACTGTGTGTATTGAGCACCAGTGAGGACTCTCAGTAAGAGATGAGACAATTACACACCTACTTTACTCACTTGGAAGTCATAATGGAGATCTTACCTTTGGCAAAGGATGAAATGATCCATGTGTTTTAGTCCAAAATATCCTTATTCATTTCTTACAGTAATAGGGATTTGGGAATTCTTGCCCATAGCAGAGTATGAAGGTAGGAATCCACAGTAATAAGATGAGAGACAGTCATCAAGATGGTGGAGAAAGAAGTTGTGGAGGTCACCTCTCCCCGTGAACATACCAAATACATCTACGTGTGGGACAATTCTCACTGAAAACTAATTGGAAACTGGCAGAAACACTCCTGGACAAGCCAGGCTATAAGAATGATACACACATAATCAGGTAGAAAAGGAAGAGAAGTGATCGGGTCCGGACATACGCCTCTGGGAAGAGACTCAGAGGAAAAGGATGATTACGTGGGCAGACACCTGCCCTGGGGAGTGAGTGATTTGAGCCAGAGACTGGGCGCCTCAGTCCTGGAGTTCTACATGGAGGAGAAAAGCCTCTTACTGGTTCGAGGACTGCTGCAACAGATAGAAGGACTGTGGAAGCCTGGACTCTACTGGTCAAGAGTGCACATGTACTGACTTGCCCCCAGCCAGGGTGCAAAGTGTTCTGCCCTAGCTGCTGCCAGCTGTCGGGTGACTACCTAGCCACAAGCCCCAGCCTTGCAAATGCTCTGCTCACTCCACATCACAGTTTGGCGCTGGATCTGGGCAGACATGACTGGGCACAAGACTGGATCATGGAATGCAGAGGCTATGGAGTCCCTGGGTGGAGCCTGAGTTGCACCGTAGGGGCTATTGTTAGCACTTACTCAAAGAGTGCCTCGGAAGCAGCCCAGATCTTGGATAGCAGCCGCTTTACCACAACTTGCCCCTGGTACATGCTAAGATTTCATTCAGGCACTGCCTGCTCTGACCAGTGGTTCCACCACGAGGTGGGGGCATGAGTTGGGGCAGAGGCTGGGAGTGGTAGTTGGCTATGAAGGAATAAAACAGGGTGGGAACATGCACTCAAGGCTGCCTCTGAGTAGAGTCATGGGAACCTGCACAGGCAATGCATTGGACCCTCCTCGGGCAGAGGCCCTGCTTGCTTGAGCACTAACTTCCCTTGGGACAGGGGTTCCAGTGCAGGAAGAGGGAAAAGTAAATACACACTTAAAGGGAACAGAGTCAACTTGGACTCTGTTCCCAACGAAATTCCCACCAAAAAAGTGTTAGAACTAATAAATGAATTCAGCAAAGTTGCAGAATACAACTATGCTCCAAAAAAAAAAAAAAATAATAATAATAGAGTGAATCGATGACCAATGTTTTATTCTTTCAAAAAAAAGTGCTACATTTATTTAGATTGGCCAAGGGAAAAACTGGGGAGATGTTATTTTAAAATATCAGGAATGAAAGAGGTGACATAACAATAGTTAAAAACAAGACAATAGGTCCAAAATGGAGTCGTTTACGCTAAGCTTCTGGTCATCAAACAGAGACTTAACTTCATTACAGTTTCAACTCTCCCGAAAGTGTAATCTTAAACAAGTCAGTCAGAAATCAACTAATCAGCACTAGTTAAACAATCTTAATTGACCTAGGCCATCCTCTATAGGAAAGTGACCTTGCCACAACCTTTCTGCTTTTTGCTAGCATAACCTCTTAATTCTTGTTCCCTTTTGCCTATAAAAGTCTTTCACTTTGTAAAGCTCCTTGGAACTCCTTTCTGTCTACTAGATTGGATGCTGCCTGGTTCATGAATCATTGAAGAAAGCTAATAAGATCTTTAAAATTTACTCAGCTGAATTTCGATTTTTAACACTACCAATGCTACAACATCAAAAGGATTATAAGGGAGTACTATGAAAAACTGTATGCCAACAAGTTAGATAACCTATATGAAATGTAAAAATGACTGGAAAGATACAAAGCAATAAAACTGACTCAAAAATCAATAGAAAACCTGAATAGACTTTTCACAAGAGATTGACTTATTAATCAAAATACTTATCACATGGAAAAACCCAGTATCAGATGTTTTCACAGATCTACTCTATATTTAAGGAAAGCGTAACATCTTTTAAAAACACTTCCAATATATGCACTTAACATAGGAGCACTGCAATATGGAAGGCAAATGCTACCAAGTATGAAAGGGGAAATTAACAGTAACACAATAATAGTGGGAGACTTTAGTACTGCATTCACACCTATGGATAGGCCAACTAAACAGAAAATTAGCAAGGAAACTCAAACTTTAAATGATGCAATGGACCAGTAAGACCTAATTGATAACTATAGGACATTTCACCCCAAAACAATGAATTTCAACTTTTTCTCAAGTGCACACGGAACCTTCTCCAGGATAGATAACATCCTGGGCCATAAATCTAGCCTTGGTAAATTGAAAAAAAATTGAAATCATTTCAAGCATCTTATCTGATCACAATGCAGTAAGATTAGATGACAAATACAGGAAAAACACACACACACACACATGCCGGGAGCCGGCATATTGCATATTGAGTGCATATTGCATATCGAGTGCAGCACTTTCCACAGCATCATCTTTCAGGATCTGGAATAGCTCAACTGGAATTCTATCACTGCCGGGAGCCAGCGTGAGGAATTCCGCCCATGACAAAGGTCATGAGGAAGGAGGCTCGGCATACGCAAAGGTGGGATTGAGCCTCAGGAGTCCCCCTGGAAATTCTCGAGCATCTACCCCCCAAACCAGAGTCTGCCTACTTTCTGCTTTGTGCTTTCACCTACACCTCTGACTTTACGGGGGGCTGTCCCCCACTACCTCTCTCTGAAAAAAGAGTTAGCTTACAGCTCCAGTTAATAATTCCTGGGTGTGACAGTGTTTAACCTACAAACTCCTTGGGAAATCCTCTAGCCTGCCTGAATAGGTTTTTCCGGCCACATGTGATTGTTCAGAGCCTCCCAACTGTGAGAGGCAGGAGATGTTCTAAACTGTCTAAACACAGATTCCTTTGAGTAGTTAAAAGATTGATTAGAAATTGTATTGGTGAAGGGTTTTTCACTTATTGAGCCAATGTTTGCTGCTAAGTCTCCATACTCCATACCTACTGTGTCCTTGGCAGTGTATTGATTGATATAATGGGTGTATAGAAATGTAAGTAGTAGCCTCAATGTTTGTAACGTTGGACCCTTGAGTTAATTCTTTTCTTGATTGAGCCCACCTCACCTTTGCCCTATAGGAATGCAGCTTTGTCCAATGCTTTTTTGGAGGCTGGTGCCTGACTTTGGAATAATCACCTTTAGAGAAAGATAAGTTTCTTAAAATGTTAACAGGCCTCCTGGCCAGAAGATGATGTAATTCACCTGAACTTTTGCATATGATAAGTTTGAAAAGCCTGGCTTCGATTAGGACCAGGAACTGCTGTCCTTGCATGACTCCACCCCTTCCCCCATTATCCTCTATAAACAACTTTAGGTATAAAAACTACTTTGGAAAATAAAGTGCGGACCTTGTTCACCAAAACTTGGTCTCCCCATGTCGTTCTCTCTTTCAACTTCTGGCTGAGTCTCCATCTGGAGCGTGGAACCCGCCATGCTTGCTAATTATGCCTGGGCTTCTAAGATCCGACCGGGGAGGCCTCAGTGTCTCCTCTCCTTCGGGAGAACGGAAGGACGCCTGCGGCCTACGTAAGTGGTGCAAACTTCTTGTCTTGAAGTTTTATTGGTCTCCCGCGTAAACCAAGCTACTCAGCCTCTTTTCTCCACTGAATTTTCCTACTGAGCTATCCTCATTCTATTACTCTTTATATCTTTGATGAATAAATAATTAAATAGGTCGCCGACGCCGTCCCCGCTTCGAATACCCTGGATCAGCCGGGGCTGGACCCCGGCACACACAGAACACATTCACACATGCTCATTTTACAAACAGAAACATACTCATACATTCAGTCACACATATGGGCATCCCCATCTCAACATGATCACACACTCAAATGTTAACACATTCAACCATGCACACATATTAATGAAATCGTACACATGTATACTCTTACATATGATGATTTGTACAAATCACATGTCCAGTCTTATGCCCATATTCATATACACATGTGCAAACATCTCTGTGTTCTCTCACACACACGTACCTGCTATCACCCCTGAATATGCTTACAAGTTCACTAAAACAAATTTGTGCTCATATGCATATATTCACACATTCACTGACACAAGCATCCTCAATTCTCACACACATGTAAACACACATATTTTGAGACCACCAATGCACACATTCACTCATTCACACAATTCACATAAAAGACACACTCATATCTCACATGAACACATTTCCTCATTTACACATATTAGCACACACTTGAAGGTGAAAGAGGAGAGTGAAAAAGCTGACTTAAAACTCAACATTTAGAAAACAAAGGTCATGGCATCCGGTCTCATCACTTCATGGCAAATAGATGGGGAAACAATGGAAACAATGACAGACTTTATTTTCTTGGGCTTCAGAATCACTGCAGATGGTTACTGCAGCTGAAATTAAAAGATGCTGGCTTGACAAACCTAGACAGTGTTTTAAAAGGCAGAGATATCACTTTGCTGAGAAAGGTCTGCATGGTCAAAACTATGATTTTTCCAGTAGCCATGTACGGATGTGAGAGTTGGACCATAAAGAAGGCTGAGCACCAAAGAATTGATAGGCACAAATTGTGATGATGGAGAAGACTCTTGAGAGCCCCTTGGACAGCAAGGAGATCAAATTTTCAATTCTAAAGGGAATCAGTCCTGAACATTCATTGGAAGGACTGATGCTGAAGCTGAGGTTCCAGTCCTTTGGCCAACTGGTGGAAAGATTGGACTCATTGGGAAAAGACCCTGATGCTGGGAAAGATTGAGGGCAGGAGGAGAAAGGGGCAACAGAGGATGAGATGGTTGGATGGCATCACTGACTCAAAGGACAAGAGTTTGAGCAAACACCAGGAAATAGTGAAGGACAGGGAAGCCCGGCATGCTGCAGTCCATGGGTTGCAAAGGGTCAGACATGACTGAGTGACTGAACAACAACAAAGTGCACTCAAAAACAGGGACATACTCACATTCATTGACTTAACGTGCATTCTCACAGACTCACACTTACAGAAACCCAGTCATATAGGTGATGTGCTTACACGCAGCCTATTCACAGGCACGTTGACACACTCAAACAGAAATCTGATTACATAGTCACTCTGACACAAATGTACTCACACTCACCATCAACTCATTCACTCACACACACAAAGATTAACTCACACAAATTTAGCTTAGACCACACTTCCCTGGTGGCTCAGACAGTTAAGCGTCTGTCTACAATGTGGGAGACCCGGGTTCGATCCCTGGGTAGGGAAGATCCCCTAGAGAAGGAAATGGCGATCCACTCCAGTACTATTGTGTGGAAAATCCCATGGACAGAGGAGCCTGGTAGGCTACAGTCCATGCAGTCGCAAAGAGTCGGACACGACTAAGCGACTTCACTTTCACACGCTCACATTAACAGGCTTATGATATTCCCTCACTGACACAAGCATGTAAACACATATACAGATACTCACAACAAATTCCACAGGCTTGAACACACCCATTTACTTCAACACTCAAATATTGTTACATAACATACTGTAAGACATGAAAAAGTTCACAAATTCACTCTCACAAATGTTTTTGTTGTTGTTCAGTCACTCAGTCGTGTCTGACTTTTTGCGGCCCCATGGACCGCAGCACGCCAGGCTTCCCTGTCCTTTTCCACCTCCCAGAATTTGCTCACTCATGTCCATTGAGTCGGTGATGCCATCCAACCATCTTGTCTTCTGTCATCCCCTTCTCCTGCCTTCAATCTTTCCCAGCATCAGGGTCTTTTCTATGAGTCAGCTCATCTTCTGTTTCAGCATCAGTCCTTCTAATGAATATTCAAGACTGATTTCCTTTAGGACTGACTGGTTGGATCTCCTTGCAGTCCAAGGGAGTCTCAAGAGTCTTCTCCAACAGCACAGTTCAAAAAGCATCAGTTCTTCAGTGCTCAGCCTTCTTTATGGTCCAGCTCTCACATCCATACATGACTACTGGAAAAACCATAGCTTTGACTAGATGGACCTTTGTTGCTAAAGTAATGTCTCTGCTTTTTAATACACTGTCTATGTTGGTCATAGCTTTTCTTCCAAGGAGCAAGTGTCTTTTTTAATTTCATGGCTGCAGCCACCATCTGCAGTGATTTTGGAGCTCAAGAAAAAAAGTCTGTCACGGTTTCCATTGTTTCCCCATCTATTTGCCATGAAGCATCGGGACCAGATGTCATGATCTTAGTTTTTGGAATGTTGACTTTTAAGCCAGCTTTTTCACTCTCCTCTTGCACCTTCATCAAGATGAAGAGCCTATTCGCTTTCTGCCATACGGGTGGTGTCACCTGCATATCTGAGGTTATTGATGTTTCTCCTGGCAATCTTGATTCTAGCTTGTACTTCATCCAGCCCAGCATTTCTCATGATGTACTCTGCATATAAGTTAAATAAGCAGGGTGACAATATACAGCCTTGACGTACTCCTTTCCCAATTTGGAACCAGTCCCTTGTTGCATGTCCGGTTCTAACTATTGCTTCTTGACCTGCATACAGGTTTCACAGGAGGCAGGTAGAGTGTACAAATATACATGTTCACATGTATGTGCATGCTCCCACATTCAGTCACTTACATTAACATGTTTACTGTTTACTCACTCAAATGAACATGCTGACAAATTATTCACATGCAGACACACTCATATATTCACACCCACATGGTCACACATTCACTCATTAATACAGATGTGCTCACACCATCATTGCCTCACGTGAACATGCTCATGCTGCTGCTGCTGCTAACTCGCTTCAGTCGTGTCCGACTCTGTGTGACCCCATGGACTGTAGCCCACCAGGCTCCCCCGTCCCTGGGATTCTCCAGGCAAGAACACGGGTGGGTTGCCATTTCCTTCTCCAATGCATGAAAGTGAAAAGTGAAAGGGAAGTCGCTCAGTCGTGTCTGACTCTTAGCGACCCCATGGACTGTAGCCCACCAGACTTCTCCATCCATGGGATTTTCCAGGCAAGAGTACTGGAGTGGGATGCCATTGCCTTCTCCGAAACATGCTCATAGATGTATTCAAATAGGTAGACATAACTAGTCACACTATAATAAATTCACTCTGTGCAAACTTGCACAAGAATTCACTCAATCACATGAATATTCCTACAAGTTCAGTCACACAGGTTCATGAATACATAAACTCAGGTGCTCCCAGACATTCACTTTCACATGCACATTAGCACTCTCATAGTCAGGAACATGCTCACATGGATGCTCTCCTACAAACATGTGCACATCCTCCACAAAGTACAAATATTCCCTCATGAAGAAAATACGCCCATATGTATTTACATTCAGATGCTCACATTTCACTCATACAATACTCCACATGTTACCTAGTTTGCAGCAGGAAACATACACATTTGCTGACTCACAGGAAAGTGCTAATAACATCCATACACATGGCTTCAAATTCAGGTATACACTTGGACACACACAAACATGCATTTCAACACTCAAACATTACTTTAACCTACTCTGACAGGTACAAGTTCATATGTTCACCCTCTTGAATAGTACTACGCACATGTGCAGACACTGACACATTCACTCACATGAACATACCCAGATCTCATTCACATGAAAATTATCACACATTCACTCACGTGCATACATAATCAAAAATTCACTCCCACTCATGAGATTTGTGGACCCACAATGACACACTCATTTACACATGCAGGCCAACATTGACATAAAGAAGAACATGCCCAGGTATTCATCTGCACTCAAACAGTAAAGCTCACTAGGAAGCTCATGAATTCAGTCACATAAATATGCTTACATTCACTGACACACATATATGTGCCTTTACACAAATACAACCATATATTAATAAGATTACACAGAAACACATAAACACGCTAACATGTGTGTTCATGCTCAGAAACCTTCATACAATCGAGCACACACATATTCACTAAACCAAAAATTTATGCACAATGGACCGCTCTTACCTATAAACAGGCTCAAATACACACTGACACTGTCACATTTATGCTCACATGCAAAAATGCTCAAACAAAAAAATCCAAATAACAAATACACTAAAAAAAATGCTCAAAACATTTATTTACCAAAAACGCTCACTCATTAGCTCCCACCAATGTGATGAAAATCTCACTCACATGCCAGCACACATTCAGATTGTTGATTTGAAACCTCATGAGTTCCCTGGATGAAATTTGAAACTCCCTCCCATGTATGAAGGGCAAGGAGATACCAGAGCAAGACATAGAGCACTCCAAGTGGGTGGGTGGCAATTTTTTTTTTTTAGCTCTAGAAGGGAAATTTCTTTATATATGTATATATATGTGTGTGTGTGTATATATATATATATATATGTTTTTAATTGGAGGCTTTTAATTGGAGACTTTACAATATTGTGGTGGTTTTTGCCGTACATTCACATGAATCAGCCATGGATGTACATGTATTATTAGCAAGAGAACTTACATACAAGGCTTGTGTTGAGTGGCCACAACCAAGTAGATCTCCATGCCTGCCTGTCAGAATCTTAAGTTTATATGGCGAATTTAATGGGGCTCGGCCAAATGTCTTGTCCATATGATCACAACAGCACATTCCTCTTTCAAGGCTGTGTCTTTAAAACAGGACCTAGTATGGGAACTGTGGGCAGAACATACATTCCAAGGATGAGGAGAGGGTGAGGAGACTCTGATTGCCAAGATTCAGCTCTTGGGTCAACCAGTAGTCATGTCTTCTTTTTACAAAAATTTTAAGTATTTCTATTTGGCTATGCCCGGTCTTTGTTTTGACACACGGGATCTTCAATCTTCATTGCAGCATGTAGGATCTTTTTAGTTACAGCATGAGGGACCTTTAGCTGTGGCATGTATTCTCTTAGTTGCGGCATGTGGGATCTAGTTCCTTGACCAGAGATTGAGCCTGGGCTCCCTGCATTGGGAATGTGGCATCTTAGCCACTAGACCACCAGAGAAGTCCCTGTCATATCTTCTTGATGATCTTCTCCAACATTCCATCCCTCTTGACTGATTCTTAGAATCTTATACATCCCCCTCTTCTGCCATGTGCCCTGAGCCATTAACAAGGGGTTTTATTAGCATGGAAATAGTTCATTTGGTGGCTGTCTAGCTGCATTGGAGGCAGATACCCCAATAATAATATAAGCATATGCAAGAGAAAAGACAGATTATGATTCCTGATGAATAACCTTTTTTGTTCCCCCCACCAAGAGCTCCATGATCTGAACCACTGAAAAAAAGTCCCCTAAGCAGGGAGTTGGATCACTCACGGTGTTCACTTGTGTGACTTAATAAGGATGATACATTAGTAGACTCATCAGGTATGAACATATAACATTCTGTTTCCCAACAGTTGTGTTGATTCCTTCGGCAGGCCCTTGAGCAGACCTACTGAAGGAAGGTATTTCCATCAGAGTTCATTGTGTGACCAGACACTGGAGCAGCAGTAGTCTAAAGACGAAAAGACAGATATTTAGTAGGGACTTGTATGGAAAGTCTTCCCCTCACATAAAAACTACACTTCTGGCCTAATCCTTAGATGTTAATGGTTAATGTGGCTGTTGCATTAAGAGCTTGACCTGGTTGTTTATCCCATATATATTGGCTGGGGAAGGCAGTGCTGTCAGGCCTATGGAGATGAACTGTGGGTGGGACATGCTAGGCCAGGACTCCCACCTTCTCCCCTCTTTCAGTGGTGTGTATTCGATTCCAAGCATAGCGCATTTCCTCAGGTCTGGCTCCCAGTGGAGATTTGAGCAGTTCCTCCTCACCCAGGGTTGCAGAGTAACTCATCCATCCTGGTAGAATGTCTTATTGCAAACTCCAGTAGATAATGCCTTTCCCAGGTGTGATGTGGCTTGGTGTTCCCAGCATCATAGTATGTAGATTCTGTTGGAAATGCTCTCAAAATGGTGTCATGGGAATAGAACAGACAATCAAAAATGGCTCAGCAAGGTATTCTTTACTTCTGCAGAAGGGCACTTTGCAGACAAAAGGTCTGGGAGCAAGTACACTGAGTGGGAGGTCTGACCAGGTTTTATCCCTAAGACGCAGGTTCCCGCCCCTGGCTCCTCACAGGCTGAGGACCAGAGTCACAATCTTCCCAGGATGTCACCTAAGATTTGTATGGGTCGATGGGGTCATGAGTAATACTTGCAAGCTCTCGAGTGGAGGACTGTTTTACCCACCCCTTTACTTCTCTGAACATATGCAGGGTAAAAACCCATGAAATTACCCTACCAAACTGTTTTTATGAGGAAGGGGAGAGAACAAAGGACTGGCAACAAGCTGCCATTTTTAGAAACCTTATTCACAAGCTGGGTTTATAGGTATATACATCTAAATAATGTGTGCTTAAAATGAATATGGATCATTTCTCTATTTCTCATATCTTCCCTTTTGGTAGAAAAGACTGTATTGTCCTACAGTCCACAGTGAGAAGAGTGCAATCTAAGTCATATTCCGTGACTTCTGTACCTTCATGATACTGGGTGTCTTGGTAGAGGGCCTCAGTCTGGATTATGGGGCAGTCAGCATCATTCAAATGTATTAAAGCTTGAGACAGTACTTTAGTCTACCTGGCTAAAGTGGTTTTACCTGTTAGTTATTTAATCTGCTGCTTTAATATTCTCATTTTCTTTTCCATCACCCATGCTCCTTAGGGGAGACAGAACCTCCATTTACTATCATGTTCTTTTGTGCAAGCTTGTACATCACGATATTTGAAACGTCATCCTTGGTCACTGTCCATTTGACTAGTGTATCTATACATAGTACTCTACTCTTCTAATTCCCTAATGATGACATCTTTTTTGTGTGTGGTGACTGGAGAAAGTCAAAATTAGGCCATACACAGTGTTCACCCAAACCAAGACATTTAGAACCCTCACTCGGAGGAAGGGGGCCGATACAATCATTTTGCTCTCAGTGACTCACCAGTGGGGAGCTCCAGTGAATGGACTCACGCTCCTTTGGCAGTTGCCTTGAGCCTTGTTTAGAACACACAGCAACTGCATTAACCAAGTCATTTTGTTTCAAGGGCATTCTAGCAACCTTGGCCATATGCCATCCCGTTTGAACACTATGGTGGCCACTCTTTCTATGCTGTATCTACTGAAGGGCAGATTGCTAAGGCTTGTACCCAGGCTAGGGCATCAGCTTCCTGCTGCCAGAGGGTATCAGTGCCTCATGATCTGGTATATGGAAATCAGTGACAACTGACTCAGGTTCTGGCAAGCAAACCCAAATGTCCTTCTATATATTCGAACCCCCAAAGGGCTTATTCATAATTATCCACCCATATGCTTCCCACTGTCCAAGCCATAGGGTTAATCCCTTTACAACAGCAGAATTGTCAGTGCAAAGTGTTAACAGTCAGGACCTATGAGTGATTACCAGTGAAATCTTCTGCGTTCATCCCCATGGCTGCCGCAGTTCATTCCTGTTTCTATCCAGATGATGTCAGTGTTGCTAAGACCAAGACCAAATTCCCAGACACCTGGATTAAACCGATCTGTACCTGATGTCCTCATGGGCTGCCAGAGGAATACGAGTGGGGGAATTTGGAGAACTGACACATTCTATAAGGCCTAGTGGGGAAGGAAATGGCAACCCACTCCAGTATTCATGCCTGGGAAATCCCATGGACGGAGGAGCCTGGTGGGCTACAGTCCATGGGGTTGCAAAGAGTCGGACACGACTGCGCGACTTCACTTCACTTCACTTCACCTCATAAGGCCTAGTAGCACCTGCATTTTTAGAGACAGTGGGCTGGCATACAGCATGCGCCTCTGCTGCAAATAGGCAACCATTTAGTCAAAGTGGGGGTTTAAGCTATGGCAGATGTGGGTCAATAGAACATGTTCTCAATCTCCCCTTGATAGGAAGACAAATTCTTACTATAAAATGCTGTTCCTTAAAACTGTCTGGTCATATCTAATTTGTGTGCATTCTCAGATATTCGAGTCAGAGCCTTGGTAATATAACCAGTGTTTCCAATTGTGTCCTGTTACAAGGAGAACAGATTATTATTGTATTTATACAAACAAACATATGACCATAAAAATCAGAATACTCACAGAACACTCCAAAACCTGGAGGGATCAGATAGGGAGAAAAAAGTAAGTGTTTCTTCTTTATTCACAAATGTATATGTTAGCAAATTGCTCATAGCTTAAGAGAAAAGAGAAAAGTTTTCTTAACTCTGGAAACCAAAACACAAAGGACTAACAATGTTTCAAAGAGAAAGTCAAAATTATAATCATCCTCATTATTTCACTCAGTCCCATGAAATTTATGGAGAAAGCCAAACAGTAAAAAAAGAAAACAAACAAACAAAAATCTGCCCTTTTTAACTGATGAAGGAAAATTACGTTTTAGTTTTACATAAGTACACTATAGATATTAAAGCCCGTTTTTCTTTCGTATAGAAGCCTTAATGAAGGTCAATCATGTATCCAATCTAGATCTATAAGCAACACTACGCTCTCAAGGGCTGCATTTTTGACATGGCTCCTAGTAAGGGAACTGTGGGCCACATCTACATTCCAAGGACAGGGCAGGTAGCGAGGAGCCTCTCATGCCTGAGTCCAGCTCAACCTGTCAACCAGTGGTCACATCCTCTCAGTAAGCTCTAACACAGATACACTCACCTGGACCCTGACACATTGACTTCTTCACACAAATGCTCATAAATTCACTCAGTTCAGTTCAGTTCAGTTCAGTCGCTTAGTCATGTCTGACTCTTTGCAACCACATGAATTGCAGCACGCAATTCATGTCCATCACCAACTCCTGGAGTTCACCCAAACTCATGTGCATCGAGTCGGTGATGCCATCCAGCCATCCCATCCTCTGTCGTCCCCTTCTCCTCCTGCCCCCAATCCCTCCCAGCATCAGAGTCTTTTCCAATGAGTCAACTCTTTGCACGAGGTGGCCAAAGTATTGGAGTTTCAGCTTTAGCATCAGTCCTTCCAAAGAACACCTGGGACTGATCTCCTTTTGAATGGACTGGTTGGATCTCCTTGCAGTCCAAGGAACTTCAATAGTCTTCTCCAACACCACAGTTCCAAAGCATCAATTCTTTGGTGCTCAGCTTTCTTCACAGTCCAACTCTCACAGCCACACATGACTACTGGAAAAACCATAGCCTTGACTCCATGGACCTTTTTTGGCAAAGTAACGTCTCTGCTTTTTATATGCTATCTAGGTTGGTCCAAATATGTACACTCTGATCTTCCCATACACCCCTTCATTTACACATGCACATTAACCTCAAAATAAGGAATCTGCTAACATACAGACTCACACACAAGCAAACTCACGTCTACCCTTAAGCTCAACCATTCACTCATATGTAAATAAACTCACACTCCCATTCATGATTATGTTACACTCATACAATTCTTGCAAGTTAAGTTCACTTTAACTTGTGTGAACCTAGTACACATTCACTGCCTCACATGAACATACTGGTGTTCTCTCATGTGTTCACAAATTTCAGTCATACCCCTTGAACATAAACATGTACTTCAATACTCAAATATTATCACACTAACAGACTCTTATGGTGGATAGGATTATGAGGCATGGAGGGAGGGGTGCACTTCTCCAGAGGTGGAACCAGCACTGGAGCACCAGCACCTTTGGGCTGCATCCTTTCCTTGCTGGACAGCACTTCAGCTGCACACTTTCCCCCACCCTCAAGACTCAGTGAACAGACAGGTCCCACAAGATTGTGGAGTAGAAGGATGTGCATTCATCTTCTCCCATGAGAACTCCAAAATTGCAAAGAACTGTTGAACAACCATCGACAGGACAATGTTGAATCCCACTGAAAAAAGATACCCCATGTCCGAGGGCAAAGGAGAAGCCCCAACGAGACGGTAGGAGAGGCGAAATCGTGTTTAGAATCAAACCTCATACCCACCAGAGAAGCTCAGAGGGCTCAAACAAAACCTTGTGTGCACCAGGACCCAGGGACCCCACAAGAGACTGAGCCACACCTGCCTTTCAGTGTTTGAGTCTCCTCTATGGCTGCATAGGTCAGCAGTGTCCTGCCATGGGAACAGGGGCTCTGGCTGCAGCAGACCTGGGAGGTGTGGTGTGTAAGCCCCACCATAGAGCCACCAAGCAGACAACTCACAAACTGGAGGACAATCAAACAATTATACCAAAGAAGTTCTCGCACTGTTGTGAAAGTTCTGGGGCCCACAACAGATTTCCCAACCTGGGAATCCAGCAAAGAGACTGAGAACCCCCAGGGAATTTGATTTTGAAGGCCAGTGGGCTCTGATTACAGAACTTACACAGGACTAGGGAAACAGACTCTTGGAGGGCACAAACAAAACCTTGTGTGCACCAGGACCCAGGAGAAAGGAGCAGTGATCCCACAAGAGAATGAGCCAGACTTGCCTGTGAGCATCCAGGAGATTCCAGTGGAGGCATGGGTCGACAGTGGCTTGCTGTGGCGTCAGGGGCACTAAATCTAACAGTCCTGACATAAGTTCTTTTGAAGGACCTCCATTACCCCTATCATAGTTTAGCCTCAGGCCAGACTCCAGGGAGGGAACACAGCCCCTCCAATCCACAGAAAATTGGATTAAAGATTTACTGAGCATGGCCCTGCCCATCAGAGCAAGACCCAGATGCCCCCACAGCCAGTCCTTCCCATCAGGAAGCTTCCACAAGCCTCATATGCTTATGCATCAAAGAACAGACAGAATGGAAACCACAGTTACAGAAAACTAACCAAACCAATCCCTTGGATCACAGCCTTGTCTAACTCAATGAAACGATGAGCCATGCCATGTAGGGCCATGCAAGATGGATGGGTCATGGTGGAGAGTTCTGACAAAATGTGGTTCACTGGAGAAGGAATGGCAAACCACTTCAGTATTCTTGCCTTAAGAATCCCATGAAGAGTATGACAAGGCAAAAATATATGACACTGAAAGATGAACTCCTCGGGTCAGTACATGCCCAATACGCTACTGGAGAAGAGTGGAGAAATAGCTCCAGGAAGAATGAAGAGGCTGAGGCAAAGCATAAACAGTGCCCAGCTGTGGATGTGACTGGTGATGGAAGTAAAGTCTGATGCTGTAGAGAACAATATCGCATAGGAGCCTGGAATGCTAGGTCCATGAATCAAGGTAAATTGGAAGTGGTCAAACAGGAGATTGCAAGAGAGCACATCGACACTTTAGGAATCAATGAACTAAAATGGACCAGAATGGGCAAATTTAATTCAGTTGGCCATTATATCTACTGCTGTGGGCAAGAATCCCTTAGAAGAAATGGACTAGCCCTCATAGTCGACAAAAGAGTCTGAAATGCAGTACTTGGGTGCAATCTCAAAAAAGACAGAATGATCTCTGTTTGTTTCAAGGCAAACCATTTAATATCACAGTAATCCAAGTCTATGTCCCAACCACTAATGCCAAAGACGCTGAATTGACTGGTTTGATGAAGACATACAAGACCTTCTAGAACTAACACCAAAAGAAGATACCCTTTTCATCATAGGGGACTAGAAAGCAAAAGTAGGAAGTCAAGACATACCTGAAGGAACAAGCAAGTTTGTCCTTGGAGTACAAAATGAAGCAGGGCAAAGGCTAACAGAGTTTTGCCAAGAGAACGCACTAGTCATAGCAAACACCCTCTTGCAACAACACAAGAGATGACTACACATGGACATCACCAGATGGTCAACACCGAAATCATATTGATTATATTCTTTGCAGCCGAAGATGGAGAAGCTCTATACAGTCCGCAAAAACAAGACCAGGAGCTGACTGTGACGCAGATCATGAATGCCTTATTGCCAAATTCAGACTTAAGTTGAAGAACGAAGGGAAAACCACTAGACCATTCAGGTGTGACCGAAATCAAATTTCTTACGATTATACAGTGGAAGTGACCAAGAGATTCAAGGGATTCGATCCTATAGAAAGAGTGCCTGAAGAACTGTGGATGGAGGTTCCTAACATTGTGCAAGAGGCGGTGATCAAAAGCATCCCCAAGAAGAAGAAATGCAAGCAGGCAAAATGGTGGCCTGAGGAGGCCTTACAAATAGCAGAGAAAGAGAAATGCAAGCAGGCAAAATGGTGGCCTGAGGAGGCCTTACAAATAGCAGAGAAAAGAAGAGAAGCGAAAGGCAAAGGAGAAAAGGAAAGATATATCCATCTGAATCCAGAGTACCAAAGAATAGCAGGGAGAGATAAGAAAGCCTTCCTCAGTGATCAATGCAAAGAAATAGAGGAAAACAATAGAATGGGAAAGACTAGCGATCTCCTCAAGAAAATTAGAGATACCAAGGGAACATTTCATGCAAAGATGGGCTCAATAAAGGACAGAAATGGCATGGACCTAACAGAAACAGAAGATATTAAGAAGAGATGGCAAGAACACACAGAAGACCTATACAAAAATGATCTTCATGACCCAGATAACCTCGATGATGTGATCACTCACATACAGCCAGACATCTTGGAATGTGAAGTCTAGTGGGCCTTAGGAAGCATCACTATTAATAAAGCTAGTGGAGGTGATGGCATTCCAGCTGAGCTATTTCAAATCCTAAAAGATAATGCTGTGAAAATGCTGCACTTAATATGCCAGCAAATTTGGGAAACTCAGCAGTGGCCACAGGACTGGAAAAGGTCAGTTTTCATTCTGGTCCCAAAGAAAGGCAATGCCAAAGAATGTTCAAACTACTGCACAAATGCACTCATCTCACAGACTAGCAAAGGAATGCTCAAAATTCTCCAAGCTAGGCTTCAACAGTATGTGAACTGAGAACTTCCAGAAGTTCAAGCTGGATTTAGAAAAGGCAGAGGAATGAGAGATCAAATTGTCAACATCCTTTATATCATCGAAAAAGCAAGAGAGCTCCAGTAAAACATCTCCTTCTGTTTCGATGACTATGCTAAAGGCTTTGACTGTGTGGATCACAACAAACTCTGCAACACTCTTAAGGAGATGGGAATACCAGCCCACCTTACTTGCCTCCTGACAAATCTGTCTGCAGGTCAAGAAGCAAGAGTTAGAACCAGACATGGAACAACAGACTGGTTCCAAACTGGGAAAGGGGTACGTCAAGGCTGGATATAGTCACCTTACTTATCTAATTTATATGCAGAGTACATCATGCGAAATGCCAGGCTGGATGAAGCACAAGCTGGAATCAAGATTGTCAGGAGAAATATCAATAACTAGCCTCAGATATGCAGGGGACAGTACCCGTATGGCAGAAAGCAAAGAGGAGCTATAGAGCCTCTTGATGAAAGTGAAAGAGGAGAGTGAAAAAGCTGGCTTAAAACTCAACACTGAAAAACGAAGACCATGACATCTTGTCCCATCACTTCATGGCAAATTGATGGGAAACAACGGAAACAGTGACAGAATTTATTTTCTTGGGCTCCAGATTCACTGCAGGTGGTGACTGCAGCCATGATTAAAAGACGCTTGCTCCTTGGAAGAAAAGCTATGGCAAACCTAGACAGTGTTTTAAAAAGCAGAGACATTACTTTAGTGACAAAGGTCCGTCTAGTCAAAGCTATGGTTTTTCCAGCAGTGGGGAGGGAGGTGGGAGGGAGATTCAGGATGAGGGGTGACATGTATATGTATGGCCGATTCATGTTGATGTATAGCAAAATCCATCACGATATTGTAAATAATTATCCTCCAAGTAACTAATTAAAAAAAAAAAAACCATTGAATGTACTCCCTCATATATGCTCACAAATAACCTTACTCAAATGTATTCACACATAAACAAGATCACACAAAAAACACATTTACCCCAACTACTCAATATTATGCTAATATGCATTCACATGCCTACAAATTCATTTATACAGGTGAACACACTTAAATATTCATTTTAAGCACACACATTTACACCTAAGAAAACACTCTCACCCATGAACATACTCACACATACAATGTCACACAGAGATATGTTGACATACATACACATTCTTGCACACTAACTAAACACACAAATTTGAGTTTGCCCTCAAACTCAAATTCAAAAACACATACATTCACATGCGTGCACCAACACATTCATTGTTTCACATAAACATGCTGGTGTGTGTGTGTGTGTGTGTGTGTGTGTGTTAGTCGCACAGTCGTGTCCAACTCTTTGTGACCCCATGGACTGTAACTGTAGCTGCCGGGCTCTTCTGTCCGTGGGGATTCTCTAGGCCGGAATGCTGGAGTGGGTTGCTAGGCCCCCTTCCAGGGGATCTTCCTGACCCAGGTATCGAACCCAGATCTGCCACATTGCAGGTGGATTCTTTACCGCCTGAGCCACCAGGGAAGCCCAAGAATCCTGGAGTGGGTAGCCTATCCCTTCTCCAGGGCATCTTCCCAACCCAGGAATCGAACCAGGATCTCCTGCATTGCAGGCGGATTCTTTACCAGCTGAGCTACCAGGGAAGCCAAAACATGCTGATATAGTCACTCAATTTCAGGACCTTACTCACAAGTTTACTCACAAAGGGACTCAGATATAAACAGTCAGATGCTTCCAGATGTTCCCACTCACACTTTCACTTACATATTCTTAAAATCCAGAACATGCTTATATACATGTATACACAAACATGTTTCCATCCACCATAAAGCTCAGACATTAGCTCACAGAAGAAATTTGCTCACATGTACTCACATTCTCATTTTATCTCACATAAATATGCACATACTAGCTCACAGCTGAGAACCTGACACACATTCTCTCATTCACATGAACATAACTTTAATATTGTCAATAGATAATTATGCCACAGGGAGTTTAAGGCAAGGAAGGCTTTGTTTAAGACTTTGTTTAAGGCTTTGTTTAAAAGGGGACAGAGACTGTTGCAACAGGGAAAATAAACTCAACTCCATCTACACGAGAGACAGATGAAAATTTATCGCCAACAGGGTGGTTGAAGGAGGTAGTGACTGGGAAATTACTAACAGGAACTTAGGTATTGTGTTGGCTAATTTTAGATGTCCACTTGCTTGTAAAGCATTTCCTGGTGTGTCTGTAAGCAGGATTCTGGAAGAGATTAGCATATGAATTGGTAGACTGAGTAAAGAAAATTGCCCTCACCAATGCAAGTGGGCATCACCCAATCCCTTGAGGGCCTGAATAGAACAGAAAGGCAGAGGAAGGATGAGTTTGCTCTTTGCCTGAACTGAGACATCCATATGACTCTGTTCTAAGACATCAGCACTCCTCGTCTTGGGCCTTTGCACTTAGCCCAGGATTTGCACCATCTGCCCTCTGATTCTCAGGCTTTTAGCCTTGAACTGGGTTCAGGGTTTGTCAGGCTTTCTGACTTAGACTGAATTATACCACCGACTTTCTTGGTTTTCCAGCTTGCAGACAGCAGATTGCATGATTTCTCACCCTCCACAATTGCATGAGCCAATTTCTATAATAAATCTCTTCATGTATATGTATGCCCGTGCTCATGCTCAGTTGCTAAGTTGTGCCTGACTCTGCAACCCTGTGGACCTGTAACCCTCCAGAATCCTCTGTCCATGGGATTTCCCAGACAAGAATACTGGATCCCTCCAGGGGATCTTCCCAACCGAGGGACTGAACCCATGTCTCCTGCGTCTCCTGCATTGGCAGGCAGATTCTTTACCACTGAGCCACCTGGGAAGCCATATCTATATCTATCTTATATCTATAGCAATATGGATATATAGTAGAGAAATATAACTAATATATATATATACACACATACATAAATGTATAGATATTAGGTATCTGATCTAGTTATCTATACCTATAGGTATAGATACTTGATATATAAGATGTGTATATCTATCTGTTTCTTGTTGATCCTATTTCTGTGGGAACCCTGACTAACACAAGTATCAAGGGAGGCTGGGAGTAGAACTTGATTAGGTATCAAGAGGAGGGATGAAAAACT
>NC_059181.1:91586404-91643903 GCF_019923935.1 Bubalus bubalis
ACCTGCCACAACCAAGACCCAACGCAGTCAAATAAATATTAAAAACAAAACAAAAATCTTACGACTTAAAAAAGATAATGACAGTAATTATGCTCTAAGTAGGCAAGAATGTGGAGCAAGTAGAATTCTCATTTCCTGCTATTGGGAATATAAACCGGTACAATCATTTTGAAAGATATTTGAGATTACCTAGTAAAGTTGAGGGGCTTCCCTGCTGGCTCAGCAGTAAAGAATCCACCTGCCAATGCAGGACATGCAAGTTTGATCCCTGGGCCAGGAAGATCCCCTGGAGAAGGAAATGGCAACCCACTCCAGTATTCTTGCCTGGGAAATTCCATGATCAGGGGAGCCTTGCAGGCTACAGTATATGGGGGTCACAAAAGAGTCGGACATGACTTAACGACTAATCAACAACAGGTACAGTTGAACTGTTCCTGAGCCCAAGCTTGCTCTGCTCCCTGCACGATGGGCTAACGAATCAGAGATAAGGTGTTGAGGCAAGGAATGCGATTTTATCTGGAAAGCCATCCGACCTATCAGATGGCTGACTAATGTCTCAAAATAACCATCTTATCAGGGTCTGGATACAAGATTCCTTTATAGATCAGGTGGGAGGAGGTGAGGAAACAAAGTGAAAAGCCCATAAATGTTGTCAATATCTCTTCGAATGGCAGGCCTCGGGAAGGAGATGTTGAACTTCTTCCTTTCAGTCATCCACATGTGGATAGGGTCTTGAACAAAAGCAGTTTAGTTTAACAGTTAGGCAGAGGGGCAGGATTCTCTGAGGCAGCCATTGTGTATGACTAGAACAAAAGCAATGAAAAACAAGTCAAAGGAACAGTTCCAGCATGGGGTCAGAACTGGCTTTGCCCTGCAACAGAACTTGGGCGCACACTATGATCCAGGACTTTCATGTCTATGAATGTACTGGAGATCAGGGCTTCTCAACTGTTGACATTTTGGAAGAGACAATTCTGCGTTGTGGACTGTCCTGTCCATCGTAGGGTACTTAGCAGTGTCTCTGGCCTCTACCCACTAGGTGCCAGCAGCACATCCTCGGTTATGACGACCAAAAATGTTTCCAGACTTTATCAAATGTTCCTTGGTTGGGGGGCATTGTGTATAAAATTGCCCTCAACTGAGAATCGAGAGAAACTCTCATGGATGGGCATCAGGGAATATGAATGAGAAAGTCCACTGCACAATGATTTGCAAAAAGATAAAAATGAAAACAACCCATATGTCCACAAACAGGAAATAGACACATTGTGGGATTTTCATATGATGGATAACTGTACAGCAATGAAAACTGACTTATAAGTTGTACACATCAATATACATAAATCTCACCAACACAGGGTGATGGGGGAGGGGAGAAACACAAGTAATACATCTAGGATAATTATATTTGCATACACTCCAAAATGGACAAGAAATAATGTAATTTGAAGGAACATGTCCATGCAGTGAATGTATAAATAAGTGAATTATTAATAAACTTCAAGATAGTTGTTACCTCTGGGAAGGAATGAGAAAGTGAATCATGGAGGGCACAGGTAGGATTCAAAAGCATTGGCTATGTCCTAATTTTCAAGCTGTGTGATGGGTAAACAGGTTTTTATATTATTATGATATACCTTACATATATGCTGTATTATCTTCTGTATATACGAAATAGTTCATAATTGATAAGGAACTGATGGGGACTAAAATATGGTGGGAAATGGAAATAAAGGCACTGGAGTACATAACAAATTGAATGAGAGGGAGAGAAAAAGAGCTAAGTTTTAGGTGCCTCTTGGAATAGTTTTAAACTGATTTTCTTCATGGATTTGGTGATGAGATCAATTCCTCATCTAAGCGCACATAAACCATTGCTTAGACTTCTAAGAAATGTAAATTTCATGCCTCAAAACCTATGCTATAATACTATGTGATTCATATCACAGAGGACTTAATAATACCACATTTCACAAAACATCATTTTCCAAGAGCCCTGCCATGTTAAGAGTTTTGAATGTGTACTCCTTTGTATTCCTTGCAGTTACAAGCATCTGAAAATAGGGAGCTTAGAGTACAGTGATTCTTCATCACTAACTGTAGTATCATTAAACTATCCCTAAGTGGTAACAGAAAACCATTTCCATCTCTGGCACCCCCCATACCCCTTTCTGTTTCTCCCAGTGGTAATCTCCCAGGTAGTGGAATAAAGGAGAGTTTTGGATCACATCCTTTCAGAAGATGGAGCCATAACCAAGGAAAAGATCAAAACACCCTAACCTTTCCTGGCTGAGGCAGATAGGTACAAGACAGGTCTTATCCTAAAGAAGCCCCAAATTTTCAAGGCTGAAGGACTCAGTGAGAATATATTCAATACATGTGAAAATAGGGAAACCCACAAACACCCAGAGTAACAGGAAAGGGTTTGTCCCTGACCTGATTTAGGGACCATCTCTCAGAGACCCAGAGAAGCCTGACATGTTAGAGCTTCAGCAACCTTCAGTGAAGCAAGGCTGAGGTTCCTCCCTCACCATGAGAGGCGTCACGTACATCTATGTGGATAATGTGGCCCACTTGTCCTGTGGCCTGTATACAAAGCCACCACCTCTTAGATTTCTCTCAGTCCTGAGAGTATAGCACTGACTGTGCCACTCAACCCTCAGAAGCACAGACTCAGTGAAGAGGCACACACATGCCTCTTGGGGCTGGGGACATGGGGCCACTTGGGGAGTAAATTCAGGGCCCTAGGTACCTGGACCATAATGAGAGGCAGGGACATGGACTCAAGAGTATGCACCAAAAAAGGCTTATCTCAAAAGGAGGTGTTTTTTGTTTATAGTGAACCTCCAAAAATTCTTAAGCCCACAGAAGGGCCTTTCGTATTAACTATGGCTATACATGGGTGGCTCAGTGTTAAGCAATTGCCTGCAATGCAGGAGACCCATGAGATGCAGGTTCAATCCCTGGCTCGGGAAGACCCCCTTCAAGAGGAAATGCCAACTCATTCCAGTATTCTCACTGGGCCAGTGAGACACTCCTATGGACAGAGGAGCCTGGAGGCCTACATTCCACAAGGTTGCAAAGAGTTGGACACGATTGAATTACATTACATTAACTATATTAACACAGAAATACACACACACACACACACTCCTAGCATGGCATGAGCCAAACAACCAATCTGAAGCCTTTCAAGTGACCCTCAGATCAGATCAGACCAGATCAGTCGCTCAGTCGTGTCCGACTCTTTGCGACCCCATGAATCGCAGCACGCCAGCCCTCCCTGTCCACCACCAACTCCCGGAGTTCACTCAGACTCACGTCCATTGGGTCAGTGATGCAATCCAGCCATCTCATCCTCTGTCGTCCCCTTCTCCTCTTGCCCCCAATCCCTTCCAGCATGAGTCTTTTCCAATGAGTCAACTCTTCGCATGAGGTGGCCAAAGTACTGCAGTTTCAGCTTTAGCATCATTCCTTCCAAAGAAATCCCAGGGCTGATCTCCTACAGAATGGACTGGTTGGATCTCCTTGCAGTCCAAGTGACACTACATGGATAAATTTCTACTTGGACTGTTATTTCATTAAGCAACAATGAAAAAAGGTCTTGTGCCTTTTTTCTTTGTTCTAGCCATAAGTAATACTCTGTGATAATACATTTTTAAATGACAAAACCACAGTCATGGAAAAGGGTTGTGGATACCTTACACTAACTTCACTTTAACAAACCTTTATGAAGCACCTATGAAGAAGAAACCACAATGCTTTAGAAGAGACGCATAGAAGCCTGTAAGTTCCGAAGCTCACACTTGAGGGAGTCGGGGAGAAACATTAATAAATAATGTTAATATACTCAAGGATATGAGATGAACTAGCACAGAAAATAGGAAAAGGTATTGCTGCTAACTAGCGAGCATTCAAGTGGCCAGAACTAAATACAGAAATAAGGCCTTCTACCCCAAACCCCTGGTACTCTCCTCTGATCCTCACTACTCTGCTCAAATAGCACTTTACAGTTTTCCTTCAGTAAGTTCCAGATATTAGGCCCATTTCTCCTTTCAATTTTCTTTAGATGAGGAGATATTTCAGACCTAGACCAAGGTACAGAGATTACTACACCCATGCAACCATCGCTCATCTTAAAAACAGAAGATTACAAATAAAATTTAAACCCATTATACCTCTCCCCAGTTGAAATCTCCCTCTATTGAATAAGATTTAACCACTGTCCTAAATGAGGTTATTGTTTTCATACACACCTTTCTGCATGCTACATATGTATGCATCACTCCTAGTTATACTTTTACTACAAATATATGAACCTATAATCGATATAAGAACTGTTGCATCTTTTTAAACTTCACATATGTATGGTATCATAATGCCTTTCCCCTTTCAGAAGTAGGTTTTATCTATTTGTCACTTCGACCCCTGAATCTTTGCCCCTTGCTATAAGCTGTATTTTGTCCCCCTAAAAAGATATGTTGAAGTTCTACCCCTTGAACCTGTAAATGTGACATTCTTTGGAACTAGGATATTTGCAGGTATAATAGTTAAGATGAGGTCATACTGGATTAGGGTGGGTCCTTAATTCAGTGTGACTGATATCCTTATGAGAAGAGAAAGGACAAAGAAACAGACAGGGGAAAACGCTATGTGACGATGGAGATGCCAACGACTGACAGCAACCACCAGAAACTAGGAGAGTGGCGTGAAACAGATTCTCCCTCAGTGCCTCCGGAAGGGACCACCCTTGCTGATACCTTGACCTCAGACTTCTGGCCTCCAGAACTGAGATAACGTATTTCTGTTGTCTTAAGCCATCTGGTTTGTGGCAATTTGTTACGGTAACCTTAGGACACTCACACACCCCTCTTTGTGTCTCAAGCCCCTGAGAATTCTAGTGTCTTCCTAAGTCCAGATCTTACCACCCTGTTTAGTTTACCTGCAACAGTACCAAGTCAGTGAATTAAGGATGATCCTGCAGTGGGTGTAGTACACCTTTCCCCCACTGCTCTAAAGCAGTGGTTCTGAAACTTCAGTGTGCTTCAGTAGCACCTGGAGGACTGTAAAACCCTGATGGCTAGCGGCCCACCCTCAGAATTTCCAACTCAGTAGGTCTGGAGCAGGGTCTGAGAATGTGCATTGCAAACAAGTTCCCAGCGGATGCTGATGCTGCTGTTCCAGGCAAGCTAGGTCATCCATCAGTTCCTTTCAATAAAATATAGTAGAGGCTAGGGCACCATCACACAAATTATTTACAATCGTATATTTTAATTTATTTGGGGCTGCAATAAAAGGATTTAAAACAGGCTTGACAAATAGCGGAAAGAAATCCCTTTCAGTGACAGTAAGGTGGGCCAAAATAAATAGAACAATGATAGATTTGAGTCAGTGGTATTTATGGGGAAAAAAAAACAAAAACAAAAACTACAGCTTATTAGTTTCAAACAAGCTTTTATTTCCAATGTGAACAATACTAACAAATTATCTGTAAAATGTAAGAGTAAAGTCAGATGTCAGTAGTTAATACCACTTTGGGGCATTGAAACTTTGCAACAAAATTAGTATTTCAGGCTAATGAAAACAAGAATATCCATGAAGAACAGATTCATCTTTTCTTTTGCTGTCTGCTTTTTCTATGCCTTCCCACTGTAGGATGAAATAAGAGCCAGTTAACAATTGTACCTGAATAACATGCAGTGACTTTCTAAATATGAGTCAACACTATCTACATCTGTTTTCTCAATGTTTTCTTCTTGTAACTCAGACCCTTGGTGATCAGGGTGCACCTCATTGCTCACGCAAAACTTATCTCCCTCTTGCCCACCACTATAAATGCTTGCTGTTTCCTTGAAAGGCCACACTGTGATTTAAATAAGTCATTCCACCTTAAAAACTGGTGTACCCTTGCACAAATCATCAATCCCTTATATTTCCAGACCTTCAGTTTCCACATGTGTAAAATGAGGATGAGGCTTTATCAAACATCCACATGCATGAAAACTAAGAAAGAGTGAGAGATTGAGTGAGAGAGACTAAAAGATGAATGAATAGAGGAAAGCGAAACAAAGATTTAATTACCAACTCAGTGACAACCAATAATATTACTGAGACAAGTTTCCTTTTCTTTTGAATAAAAAATCTAAATTGAACTAATATTTGTGAATCAATCCTGAAGTGCAGTTCTCTTGAAACCCTTAACATCTCACTACTTTGTAAGGAATCGCTTTCTCAAAGTCATTGCCAGTACAAGAGACTACAATTCTGTGGCCAGGTGATGATGACCCAGCTAATGCATGGCCTAGTCACTGTAGCTGCTGCTTCTGGTGACCATTCTCTAAACAAGCACTGGTCTCCATTTCCAGGTCTGGTAAATTTCCCATCTGTAGTAGACTTAAAGCTACAGGACAAAGGACTTGTGGCTATAAATGAAATACATTTCAGAACACACTGCCTCCTACATTATCTAGAATTCATTATTAACAATAAACTGTTTTTCCAAAATTAAATTTCAACAATTTTCTTATTTACTTTACAGAAGAAAAATTAAAAAATATAAAGCTGTTTTTAACAGGTATGTGTCAGGAATGGTTATGTCATACGAAAGCCTATACAATAATACCTGTATTATCCAGAGCTGCTTTTTGCTGAGACCACATCCATTCAGAGTCCTTCAGGTTTTTCCTTTCCAGCCTCTTCCTCTTCATCAGTGTTTTCATACTGATCCTCACCGTCATCATTGGGGCAAAGTGATGCAGACATTGGGGTCCAAAGTTGGCAGGGAAAATATCCCAACTGAAAATCAGCAGCAGAGTCTGGGCCTGAGAGAAGAGAAATAGGTTTAATACAAGAAACAACAAATAATACCTGGATACATTTCTAGCCTCCCATCATGTCTGCTGCTTGACAATTTTCACAAACATTTTCCCCCTCTCTCCAGTAGATCGGCACACAGATCTCTCTGATTATTTCTGGCCCCTTTGGAGAAGGGATCCGAATCATTTGATACTGGTACCATTTTGTATGGGTGTGTCGGAACTTCAAGGGAAAAAATGCTCCTTTGACTTAAAGACAAATTCTATGGGGACGCTCACAGATTCCTCAGTCGCTGAAAAGTGCCCCTGTGCTATGTCATCATTTTCTCAGATCCTCCTACCGAGAATATTCACATTTGTTAAAGCCGTTGACCAAAAGGGAGGGATGCCACTTGTTTGCCTCTAGGTTGGTAGAAGGCAGCATGCTTTTTCTCGAGACCATGAAGGTCTACAGAACTGGGCTTCCACTTGTGTCAATTGTGCCCGGAGGTTTTTGACAGTTCTGACCCACTGCGTGACTGCTACAAAACTACCTGCCTTTGAGCTCAATGGCCCCACAAGGGCTCAGCCACCACTTGCCCGCCTCAGCCCCTCCGGGATCACAGGCCTCAACCTCCCAGTCTCAGAGGCAGCAGTCAGGGCTTCCTCGCCCAGAACTCGGCCTCCACTGCTGGTTCCTCTGTCTTCTAGGAAGCAACCCCCTCCGCAGGATCCCGCAGCTCCCAGGGTGGAGCGCCCTCCACCGGGTACTCACCCTGCAAGTCTCTGCCTCGCTCTCCCAGGTCTTCCTGCTCCTGAGGAGGCACCGGACCTTCTCCAGGCTCCGAGGGTGGCTGGGAGAGGCCTCTGGCCATCAGGCGGTCAGTGGGAGGCCGGAACAGGACATGTCTGTTGTTTTGGAAATTGCGTAGAAAGGAGTCGAGGTGACTCCGGAACAGGGGCCCAAACGTCTCCATGCAGAACCCAAGGCCTGTAACACCTGCCGCACCCTCCTGCTCCTTCTCGTCCTCCTCTTCCTCGCCCTCTCCAGACAGGTGCTCCTCCTCCTCCAAGTCGAAATCAATCTCACCCTCTTCCTTGTCCTCCTGCATCTCTACAGCTTCCTCCATCTCCTCATCCTGTAACGGCTGTCTACCACATTCCGCTTCCACTGCGGCCTGTGGCGAACCCTGCTCCCCGGGAAGGGCTCTGGAGACCTCCAAGGAAGCCAGAAGAGCCGTGGCCTCCTCGACTCCTTCCGTCCCCTCCCAAGCAGATGCTTGGACCCCAAGGAGACTGGGGTCGCGGCCCGCCCCGCCACCAGCTCTATCCGGGCCACCTGGGATCCAATCTTTCTCCTCTGTGGCAGACATGGCAGGAGAGACGTGCCAGACAGTGATCGTCCTGCAGTGAGGTCTGTGGGGAAGATGGCGGCCGCCGGGCTGAGTGTTGCGCTGAGGAGACGCTGTTGGCAGTGGGACCGCGGGGTGGGGGTGGGGACAGCAGAGACGTCGGCTGCACAGGGAACAGGAGTCTGCGACTTGCTGGTGTGGGCCCCACAACAGGAATGGTGAGGGGGTGGCCCGCAGACCGGCCCACCAAGACCGAAGCTGAGCTGGCGGCGGACAAGGCGGGAAAGACCCTGATGGGCTGGCGACGGTAGGTGGAGCTGGAAGGGTCAACCGCGACCACTTCCTCCAGCGCCAGCTCTAAGCTCATTTGCCAGGAGGCAAGGATTGGCATGACCACCGTCCAATGAGTGATCAAGGCTTTCAGATTGCACGGAAGCCTTCCTGCACCAGGTCATACTTTGAGCCCTCAGGAGTCCCTTCCTTCACATTGCTGCTGCTGCTGCTGCTAAGTCGCTTCAGTCGTGTCCGACTCTGTGTGACCCCATAGACGGCACCCCACCAGGCTCCCCCATCCCTGGACTCCTCCAGGCAAGAGTACTGGAGTGGGTTATCATTTCCTCCTCCAATGCATGAAAGTGAAATGTGAGTGAAGTCGCTCAGTCGTGTCCGACTCCTAGCGACCCCATGGACTGCAGCCTACCAGGTTCATCCCTCCATGGGATTTTCCAGGCAAGAGTAGTGGAGTGGGGTGCCATTGCCTTCTCTGTCCTTTACATTGCACCATTGCAAAAACGAAATGGCAATGTCCCTATAGGCGGCACCCTGGGGTATGGGAAGCTGGGTGTGGTCCCCAGTTGCCACCTTGTGTCAGCTCAGGTCATCACAGATACACTTATTTTAAAAAGTTCATAAAGCCTTGAGAAAGAACATCAAAGGTAAGAGGTGGAGAAATTGGAAAACATAAACTGAATTAAACGGGAGCACTGAATATGAAATAGAAAAAAATGAAACAAACTAGATAAGCCTAAAAGTTCATCATAAGGTCCAGTTGATTTTCAGCATGGCTGGTCATTAGCAACATATCTGTAGCTTTGGAGAATAAAAGCAATACCTTGGCAATTTTCAAAAAATTCTAAGGTAATTCTGATATGCGTCAGGTTTTTCTATTAAATGGTATCTTTGGTGATATAGAACTCACCTACTTTTGTGTTGACCACTCATGGTACAATGGTATTAAGTGAATAATAGCTACTCACTAGTACGTATAATATATATTTTAGAAAACTTATTAATGTTTGCCTAACTAAAAAATTTATGACATTTTGATTCCACTTGTTTGACTTAGTATGAATAGAATGCTAGATTTCTAATTTTAGAAAAAGATGTGCAACAACCAACAAAGTTTTACTATATAGCTCTGGGAAGTGTAGTCCCTTTGTCAATCTCTTGAAATACCTATAATGGAAAATAAACTGAAAAATAATATATGTGTATATGTATAATTTAATCACCTTGCTGTGCACCTGGAACTTTGTAAGGCAACTATACATCAATAATATATATGCTATGCTAAATCACTTCAGTCGTGTCCAACTCTGTGCGACCCCATAGATGGCAGCCCACCAGGCTCCCCCGTCCCTGGGATTCTCCAGGCAAGAACACTGGAGTGGGTTGCCATTTCCTTCTCCAATGCATGAAAGTGAAAATGAAAGTGAAGTCACGCAGTTGTGTCCGACTCTTAGCAACCCCATGGATTGCAGCCTAACAGGTGCCTCCATCCATGGGATTTTCCAAGCAAGAGTACTGGAGTGGGGTGCCATTGCCTTCTCTGATAATATTTATATTATCATATATAATATAATATAATAGTATAATATAATATCATATCATATAATATTATACATATATATTATTATATATTTATTTTCTTTATATACATTTAAATATAAATAAAAAAGATAAATGTATAGATCACATATGAGCAAATGTTTCAACCTCCTGTGAGAGACAGAAGGAGAATTTGAATGTTTTAATGTTGCTAAAGTTGCATAGAAAAGAACATAGAAGTTGACATGGATGCCTCGAGAATGGAGACTGGAGAGTGGAAGGAGTAAACATAAGAGCTGAAAAGGGATTCATCAGGGCTCCCCAATTCACTTCAAGGCTCCGAGAAATGAAGAGAGACTTCTTTTCATGACTGGGCTAATCACCTGCTCTACACTAAACAGTGACACCCCCTCCCAAATTCATATATTTAAATGTTTACCCACTCCATCCCCCAGGTGATGGTATTTGGGAGTTATGGCCTTTAGTAGGAGACACAGTGAAGAAAATCAACCTTGCCCTATATAGAACTTATGCATTATAGATTTCACCCCTTATACCGGCCTTGTTTTGTTTTACCTAGCTCATACTCAATAATTTCAAGGGGGATAGTCCATCGGGTCCCAAGCTGTCAAGCCCATTTCTAAGTGACAAACACTCAATTTAACTTTATGAGCCATATGTCCCAGTGCCTATGCCCACTAGGGGATATTTTAGGGGAATGGCTGCTATGATCTGGAGCACTGAAACACCATAATAATAAAATTCCTGAGGCAAATACATCTATTGGCTCTCTTCAGTTGCTCCCTTAAGCCTATAGGGGCATCTTTTAAAAATTTAGTGATATCTTCAAGTATTCCTCTATTTTGTTCCCCGGTATTATGTTCAAAGCCTTTTCCTAAAGCATGCATTTCAGCATTTGCTGAAAAGTGAAAGTGAAAGTCACTCAGTCACGTCATGTCCGACTGTTTTGCGAACCTATGGACTACACAGTCCATGGAATTCTCCGGGCTAGAGTACTGGAGTGGGTGGCCATTCCCTTCTCCAGTGGATCTTCCAAATCCAGGGATCAGACCCAGGTCTCCCACATTGCAGGAGGATTCTTTACCAGCTGAGCCACAAAGGAAGCCCAGCATTTGTTGAAGTCAGTTCCCAATCTATTTGCAGAAGTCTTAAGTCAATAAGCACTTTTTATGTTTAAAAATATGATTGCACTATTGTGGTGAATGTCACAGGCATTTAGTACGTTCACAATGCTTCTCAGCCTTTCTCTCTGTTGTCCCTAAATAAATCATCACTCCTAAAGGAAACCCCATGCCAGTAATCGGTCCTTTTCCATTTCCCCCTCACTGCTCTGATAACTACTCTGATAACCAGGCTCTGGTAACTACTACTCTTCTGTTTACCTCTATGAACTTACATTTTCTAGATAGCTGAGAGAAATAAAATCCTACAATGTGTGACCTTTTGTGTCTGGCCTCTCTCATTCCTTTTTGCGGCTGAATGCCATGCCCACGTACAGAGGGTCACTTTTGTTTATGAATGTGAAAGAAGTTGAGGACAAATTGGTGGATCCTTGCGATGTTTCACATTTGGGTTCCCATTTCGGTTAGGGCTGCTATGAACATGGGGATAGAACTTTTTGTTACCTTTTGTTTGAACAAATACTTCTAATTCTTTGGCTTATATAGCTAATAGTGGAATTGATGAGACAACCATAAGGCTTTTCCCTTTTTCAGGAGCTTTCAGACTCTTTTTTACAGTGACTTGCTGTTGTTCAGTTGTTCTTCCGCTCAGTTGTGTCTGACTTTTTGCAGTCCCATGGATTGCAGCATGCCAGGCTTCCCTTTCCTTCACCATCTCTCAGAGTTTGCTCAAACTCATGTCCATAGAGTTGGTGATACCATCGAACCATGTTGTCCTCCGTTGTCCCCTTCTCCTCCTGCCTTCTATCTTTCCCAGCATCAAAGTCTATTCCAATGAGTTGGCTCTTCGCATCAGGTGGCCAAAGTATTGGAGCTTCAGGTTCAGCATCAGTCCTTCCAGTGAACATTCAGGGTTGATTTCCTTTAGCTTTGACTGCTTTGATTTCCTTGCAGTCCAGGGGACTATCAGGAGTGTTCTCCAACACCGCACTTCGAATGCATCAATTCTTCAGCGCTCAGCCTCCTTTATGGTCCAACTCTCACATCCATACATGACTACTGGAAAAACTTTGTCTATATGGACTTTTGTCATCAAAGTAATGTCTCAGCTTTTTAATTCACTGGCTAGGTTTGTCATAGCTTTTCTTCCGAGGAGCAAGCATCTTTTAATTTCATGGCTGTAGTCACCATCTGCAGTGATTTTGGAGTCCAAGAAAATAAATCTGTCACCGTTTCTATTGTTTCCCCATGTATTTGCCATTAAGTGATGGGACCAAATGCCATGATCTTAGTTTTTTGAGTGTTGAGTTCTAAGCCAACTTTTTCACTCTCCTCTTTCACTGTCATCAAGAGGCTCTTCAGTTCCACTTTGCATTCTGCCATAAGTGTGGTGTCTTCTGCATATCTCAGGTTATTGGTATTTCTCTCGGTAGTCTTGTTTCCAGCTTGTCCTTCATCCAGTCCAGCATTTCCCATGATGTATTCTGCATATAAGTTAAATAAGCAGGGTGACAATATACAGCCTTGACATACTCCTTTCCCAATTTAGAACCACTCAGTTATTCCATGTCCGGTTCTAAATGTTGCTTCTTGACCTACATATAGGTTTTTCAGGAGGCAAGTAAGATGGTCTGGTATTTCTGGATCTTTAAGTTTTTCTATAATGTCTTGTGATCCACATAAGGAAAGGCTTTAGCATAGTCAATGAAACATAAGTAGATGTTTTTCTGGAATTCTTTCTATGACCCAATGGATGTTGGCAGCTTAATCTCTGATTCCTCTGCCTTTTGTAAATCCAGCTTGTAAATCTGGAAGTTCTCGGTTCACATACTGGTAAAACCTAGCTTGAAGGCTTTTGACCATTACCTTGCTAGCATGTGAAATGTATTTGTGTGGTAGTTTGAACATTGTTTGGCATTTCCCAACAGTAATGTACAGGGATCCCAATGCCTCTACGTCCTCATAAATATGTTTTGTTTTTCACTTAAAAAAAAATCTACTTACTCATCTTTTTTTTGTGACACCATGTGGTGGCTTTTCCTTGTATTTCCCTAATGACTAATGATGTTAAGCTTATTTTCACATCCTTATGGCACATTTGTATGTCTTGTTTGGAAAAATTTGTATTCACATTCTATGCTCATTTCTCATTCAGATTCCTTGGCTACTTGTTGAGTTGTAAATGTTTTTCATGTGTTCTGGATACTAGACCTTTATTAGATATATGCGTACCACAAGATTCTTATCCTGCTTTCTAGGTTGTGCTTTCACTGTCTTGTTAATGTTCTTTGGTATAGAAATATTTTTGATTTTTATGAAATTCAATGTATTGTAAAGTAATTAGCCTCCAATTAAAATAAATGGATTATAAAATACATAAATATATATGTGTAAAAATAAATTTAAAAAAGCAAAAAAAAAGAAATTCAATGTATCTGTTTCTTCTTTTGTGACTGATGCTTTTATCATCATATTTACGAATCCATTGCCAAATGAAGGTTATGAAGATTTACCGCTTCTAAGGACTGAATTATGGACCCCCCATATTTCCATATGTTTAATGTCTAAGCCCCATTATTTCAAAATGTGGTTGTTTTTGGTGACAGGACCTGAAGGTCAGCAGAGGTCATATAGTTAGACCCTAATGAGTCTGACTGGTATCCTAGACAAACGTATACTTGGTGACAGGAAGACACACCAGAGATGGGTATACGCTGGAGGAACGATCATGTAAGGATGCAGGGAGAAGCTCGCCATCTGCAAGCCAGGAGAGCCCTCACAAGAAACCAAACCTGCTCACACCTTGTTCTTGGACTTCTAGTTTCCAAAGCTGTCAGCAAATAAATTTGTGTTGTTTAAGCCATCGGTCTGTGGTATTTTGTGATAGCAAGCCCAGCAATCTAATATACCCTTGTATTTGTTCTAAAAGTTTTATGCTTTTAGCTCTTACAGCTAATTCTTTATCCATTTAACGTCTGTATTTGGCATAATGTAAGAGTCCAACTTTATTCTATTGCATATGTATATCCTGCTGTCCTCATACCATTTTGGGGAAAAGATTCCCACTTCTCACCACTTAATGATCTGATATCCCAGGGGAAAATCAATTGAAGGTAGATATCTGGGTTTATTTCCAGACTCCCTGTTCTATTCTGTTGATCTGTATGTCTTTCATTATCTCAGTACCACACAGTCTTGATTACTGTTGCCATGGTACATGGGTTGGGTTGAAACTGACACAGGGTAGTGGAATCTTCCAATTTTCTTTTTCAAGATTGTCTTAGCTATTCCTGGTCTCTTGCAATTCCACATAAATTCTAGGACCAGCTTTTTTTTTCTGCAAAAAAAGGTCACTGTCATTTTTGAAAGGGATTGCTTTTCATCTGTGCTGCTGCTGCTGCTGCTAAGTCACTTCAGTCGTGTCCGACTCTGTGCGATCCCATAGACGGCAGCCTACCAGGCTTCCCCGTCCCTGGGATTCTCCAGGCAAGAACACTGGAGTGGGTTGCCATTTCCTTCTCCAATGCATGAAAGTGAAAAGTGAAAGTGAAGTCGCTCAGTCGTGTCCGACTCTTAGCAACCCCATGGGCTGCAGCCCACCAGGCTCCTCCATCCATGGGATTTTCCAGGCAAAAGTACTGGAGTGGGGTGCCATTGCCTTCTCCGTTTCATCTGTAGACCTCATTATATAAGATTCCCATCTGTATATTAAGACCTCAAATTTTCAATGCTGCCTTAATGCCTTTGAGACTCATATTACTCCACTGGCCCAACTCTTGCTTTCTCCTGCTCTCACCTGCAATGTCCCCTTCCTTGTGGGAAGACTACCCCACTCAGCTGATTCTCCCCTGTCAACCAGACTAGCTGTACCACACCCATTCCCCCAGCCACCAAGTTTTACTTCCCTGCCAGCCAGTGCAGTATTCCAATAGGACAATCATCTCCTTGTGTGGGAACGTGGGTGTGCCCCATCCTCTTGTTACTACAACATTTATTTCCCATGGTCCCTGCAGGTGAACTCTCCTCTTAAGTCCCACGCCCTCATTGCCCTGCTTGGCATTCCCTGTTGCCACCCCCCCCCACCCCCAGCCAGCTGTTAGTCCATGAGACTCACAAACAGCTGGCTGTCCATCTGTCCAGTGTTGCATGCTTGGCCATCTCACACTACTTAGGGTAGGGGATCCCTCCTTTATTAGTGCAGTGGATGGGAGATCCCAACCATGATGCTGGACAGCTTTAACTCACTTCTCCTTTGCTAACTAAATGTTTTTTTTTTAGTTTAAGGTGAAGGCAACCTGGGTTGAAACTGCCAAAGGTGCCTGGATTGTGCTTTGGCTTGTGCCTATTCTGTTGTCTCTCTCAACCTCAGCCATCTCTTCCCACCCTAACTTATTGTTCTAGCACCTGAGGCGGGAACTATAGGTAATTGACTGTATCCTGGCCTGAGTGGCACTGGGTTGCCCCTGGTGCTTGGCCCCTCCCAGCATGCATTCTGAGGCTAGGGATCATCAATTAATCCATAGAGTGGAAGCCAAGGGAGTGTTCAGCCGATAGTGACAGGGAGTGCTGATGACATAGTTTCTTAACTGCTCCACGGTCGATTCCCACTTTCTGGGGGGGCAGCCTAGAGCCTCTGGAGATAAGAATCCCAGTGTAGTGTGTGTAGGCTGGTCACTGCAGATGGATCATGGAATGCAGTAGCAGGTAGATCATGGGGCAATCATCCAGAACGGAGCCCACAGGGCAGGTTCAGGTTGGCTTTCTAAAGAGTTGTGGAAAAGCATAGTTCCAGGCCACCCACAATGGAAGAATTGTGAATAATGCTTCCTGGTTGCTTCTCACGTGTATCCGTGTCAAGCAAGGGTAGCAAACTTTCCTTCTTCTTTGCTGTAGCTTCCCTAACACATGTGATTTTCTGGGCTGTGTGCTCTACAGATGTTAATTAGTTCTAGCGGTTCCTTCCTTAATTTCATTATTGGTCTTCTGTCTGTCTGCCTATCCCTCATTGAAAATAGAGTATTGAAGTCTCCAGGTTTATTGTTTTATGTATTCTGGGAGTCTGTTAGGACTATATGGATGAATAACTGTTATATCTCCCCTTACCGATCCTTTTATTAACACAGAAATCTGTTTTTGGCATTCTGTTTAAAAAAAAAAAAACACTTTTGTTACAATCTATTTCATCTGATATCAGTATAGCCACTGCATCTATCACTTTAGGATGATTTGCATGGAATACCATTGTCCATCCTTTTGTTTTCAAGCTATCTGTCTTTGGATACAAGGCAAGGCTCTTGTAGATAACATACAGTGGATAACATTTGTTATTAATCCCCTTTGCCAATCTGTCTTTTCATAGAAAAGTTTTATACATTGGTATTGTGGTGATTGCTTCCAAGCAAATATTTTTCCTGACATTTTCTTACTTTCCACATGCCGTACCTTTTTTGTTCCTTCATTCCTCAATTACTGTCTTTTTTCTGTGATTAATTGAATTTTTCTAGTGTACAAAGTGACTATCACTCTTTGTCTTTACTTAAATTTTTTTTTTTAAGTTTGGAGCCTTTAAATTTTTTTTTCATTTTTTTTGTGAGGCTGGGTGGCTATGCTGTGAATTATACTTAGTATCTTAATTTCAGAATAATCAAGTATGTATTGTAGTGAGATAGTTTTCATAGTATTCTAAACTCTGCTTCTTCCCAGCTGTGCTATATTGCCTTATTTAGTTATTGTGACAAATATCATGCTTGTACATGGTTTGCATGAACAGTTTTATGGTTACTGCTTTATACATCTCTATTTTAAATCAAAATACAAAGAGGAGAGCAAAAAGAGAAGTTACAGGGATTTCCCTGGTGATCCAGTGCTTAGAATCCGCCTTCCAATGCAGGAGATGAGGGTTCAATCCCTGGTCCAGGAACTACAATGCCACATGTGGTGGAGCAACTAAGCCTGTGGGCCACACCTCCTGAGTCTGCATGGTCTGGAGCCCGTGTGCCACAACTAGAGAGAAGCACTCATGATGCAACAAAGATCCTGCTGCAACGAAGACCCAGTGAGGCCATTAATAAATAAATGAATTTTTTTTTTAAAAAAAGAAGAGTCAGAAAGAAACCCCAAATGCAGTAATACTGGCGTTTGCAGTAATGCTGCGCATAATCTGTGCAGTTCCCTTGACCTGTGTGGTTTATTTCTTCACATTCCTCCAAATAGGTGCCCGCTGTTGTGTCACTTCACCCTGAAGGACTACTTGATTATTCTCTGTCCAGCAGGCTTACTAGCTGTGTATTCCCTCAGTTTTTGTTTCTCTTGGAATGAATTTATCTACCTTCCATTTCCCCCACATATAAAATTCGTGGTTGAAAGAAGTTTTCATTTGTTCATTGTCTATTTTTTAATATATCATTCCAATGTCACCTGTCCTCTATGGTTTCTGTAGAGAAATTGGCACAAATCTTACTGAGGATTACTTGTACTGTGAAGAGTTGTATCTATTGCTTCCAATAATCATATACCATGAATTGTGTGATTCCATTTCTAGTAGAAGTCCAGAATAGACAAATATATAAAAAAAACAACTAGTGCTTTCCTATGGCTCAGAGGGTGGAAAATTGAGTGTGTCTGCTAATGGAGAAAGGAATTACTGGAGGGAATGAAATGTTCTGGAATTAGATAGTAGTGTTGATTGCATAATTCTATAAATAGCATAAAAAACCATTGATTTGTACACTTTAAATGGTATACATTATGATAGACTAATTATTTCTCAATAAATTGTTATAAAGTGTTATTGATACAGTATAATCATCCATTTAATAGCAATAAATTTGACAATTTAGGTAGGTCAAAAAATTTGAAACCTAAGAAAAATGCAACCTTAACCCTAGAATTGATAAAAGCTGAAATAAAAAGCTTCATTTTATTAAAAATTTGAATAACTCTTCACAAACCTCCAAATACCCCTCTATTTCCATATATTCACATAGGTGAATTCTATCACATGCTCAAGAAAAAAATAACATCCATTCTTTACAAATTTTCAGAAAATGAAGCTGGCATGGGAGGTGATTACTACCCAAGTTGTTAATGAAGTTTATTGACAACTGAAAAAGGCAGTTTTTAAAACCTCAAAATTACACTCAAATGTCATTCTTGAATATAGTCACAAAAATCAATTATGTAAAGTTTAAAAATAAAATAAAATTAAAAAAAATCAACATGGTGATACATAAAAAGATAGTACATTATGACGAAGCAGAGATTATCCCAAGACTACAAGATTGGTTTCATGTTTTTAAGAAATCAGTCCATGGCAGGCTTCAACTCCTGTTCCACATACGAGGAGATTAGACGTTGCCACGCCATCCTAAGTGCAAGTTAAAAGTTGAACACACTGAAAAGTCAGCAACTCATCTTAGATTCATAGAGAAGAGAGATCATAGGCCAAACGGCTCCCTGAACATTGGCGAGACAAGTGAATACAGAGAATCCTAACTTAGCAAAGCAAAAATTCAAGGTCGGAAACCTCTGCAGGAACCAGCGGTGTGGACAAGTCTGTGAGTTAAAAACCCCAGGATGACCCAGTTATAGGAGTTCTCCACACTTTTGTTTTACCTCTAGGAACTTAGCCAGGTTCTCACAGTACAATAAATATGTCACTGTAAAAACTTCTCATGCTTCCAGCAGGAAAGGGAAAGAGGGGAAACGGAATCATTTTTAAATGTGCCAGGGCACGCTGTTCTTAACAATGTTTGCCCTCATGCTTAGAGCCCAACCTAACCATGTAAAATTGTGTATACAGCTCTTGGCTCAAGAAAAGACTGCATACACTTGGATCTCAAGCTAAGAACAATATCAAATAATTTTAGAACTGATCAAACAAGTAAACTACTGTCTAGATCCCACTTTCCTCAGTGGGTGGCCCATATTTGGGCCAGATATGAATAGCACTGCAAAGAGTTTGAAATTTTAACTGAGACTGCAACAACAAAATTAGGATAAGAATTTGTGGTCTGAACCTAAAACAAAACAAAACTAAACAAACAAACAAAAAATAAACACACTCCTTAGTATTAAGTCAGATACCGTGTCTAACAATATAATACTAAAATGTCTAGGATATACTTAAAATTAATTGGTGTATGAAGAACCAGGAAAAAGTTTAAAAGTTACAAGCTAAAATTCAAACAAGAGAGAGAAATTCAGGATGATGCAAGTATCGGAATCACCAGAAAAATAGATTAAAGCAGCTATTATAACCATACCACCTGAAGTAATGACTTTTGCTTACAAACTAAACCAAAAATTAAATATGATTCTTTGGGACTTCCCTGGTGGCTCAGTGGTAAACAATCCGCCTGGTAATGCAGGAAACACGGGCTAAATCCCTGATCTGGAAAGATCCCATATGCCTCAGAGCAACTAAGACGATGGGCCACAACTATTTAGCCTGTGCTCTTGAGTCCAGGAACCACAACTACTGAATCCCATGTGCCCTAGAGCCTGTGCTTGGCAGCAAGGGAAGCCACTGCAATGAGAAGCCCACGCCACTGCAACTAGAGAGTAGCCCCTCCGACTTGCCCTAACTAGAGAAAGCCCGCCTAGCAACAAAGATCGAACACAGCCGAAAATACATAGATAAGTAAATAAATACCATTCTCTGATCTCTCAACCTCTATACACACACATGAACAAACACACAAATGTAGGCATGCGTGTATACAAATACAAATGTATGCATATAAGTACATGTAAGCACATATGTGAATATACACACATATACAAAGAGTTATGCATATATATATATATATCCACAAAGATGTGTATATAAATATAGATGCAAATGCACAACACTCACACACACATTAGAGATCAGTATCAAAGCAAAAACTTCAGCATGCATTTCAGTGTGGCATTGAAACCATCATCAGTCAAATTCAGCCACAACGTATGTATGCAGCTTTTCTGAGTATTCAGAAAGTTCCACCAAACTTAGCAGAGACAAATAAAGAGGACACACACAAATGTCATTTTTTCTGTATGATGATCTTTTACTTTTATCTAGTTTGTTTCACTTTTTCTATTTCATATTCAGTGCTTTCCAATTTCTCCCTTTCTTCTTTTGTTTGATGGTCTTTCTCAAGCCTTTATCAAGTGTAGTAGAAGAGCTTTTGCATGCATATATGTAAACAGTATGTATAATATATATATATATATATATATATATTTTAGAAAACTTAAGAATTTTTGCCTAACTAAAATTTTTGACATTTTGATTCCACTTGTTTGACTTAGTATGAATAGAATGCTAGATTTCTAGTTTAAACACAAGATATGCAACAAGCAACAAAGGTTTAGGTGGCTCGGATGGTAAAGAATCTGCCTGCAATGTAGGAGACCCAGGTTCGATCCCTGGGTTGAAAGATTCCCTGGAGAAGGGAATGGCAACCCACTCCAGTATTCTTGCCTGGAGAATCCCATGGACAGAGGAGCCTGGAGGGCTAGAGTCCACGGGGTCACAAAGAGTCGGACAGGACTTAGTGACTAACACTTTCACAGGGAACTATAATCAATAACTTGTAATAACCTATAATAGAAAATAATCTGAAAAATAATATATGTGTATATGTATAACTGAATCACTTTGCTGTGTACCTGAAACGTTGTAAGTCAGCTAAAGTTCAATAAAATATATATATTAAGAAAAAAAAAACAAATGTATTCTTTTTTAAAAAAATCAGTTTCAATGTGGGTTTTTTTTCCCCTCAAAATGGGATTGTTCAATGCAAGCCATTCTATAACTTGTCGTCATTATTCAACTTGATATCATCTCATACTTCTTTCTCCAAAGGGATGTGAATGAATACTTACATTCTTCCCTTCAACCTCATCTTCTTAACATCTGTATTATCATTCTGTTGTTTAGAAAACATATTTTGTATGAATGAAAAACTTTAAAGTTTATTAAGGCTAATTTTCTGATCTAATATAAGGTCTGTCCTGGAGAATGTTCCATGTTCATTTGAGAAGCATGTGTATTCTACTGCTGAGTATAGTCTTTTATAGATGTCTGTTAGATCTAACTAATTAATAGTGTTGTTCAAGTCTTCTACTCTCTAGTTGCTCTCCTGCCCAGCTGTTCTATTCATCTGTGAAAGTGGGTTGTTGAAGACTCCAATTATTATTGTTGAATTATGTACTTTGCCTTTAAATTGTGTCAGTTTTTCTTTCATGGATTTTGGCACTCTCTTGTTGCTGCTGTGTCACTTCAGTCGTGTCCGTCTCTGTGCGACCCCATAGACGGCAGCCCACCAGGCCCCGCCGTCCCTGGGATTCTCCAGGCAAGAACACTGGAGTGGGTTGCCATTTCCTTCTCCAATGCATGAAAGTGAAAAGTGAAAGTGAAGTCACGCAGTCGTATCAGACCTTTCACGACCCCATGAACTGCAGCCTACCAGGCTCCTCCGTCCATGGGATTTTCCAGGCAAGAGTACTGGAGTGGGGTGCCATTGCCTTCTCCGACTCTCTTGTTAGGTGCATTTATATTTATAATTGTTTTGTCTTTTTTATGAATTGGTTATTTAATCATTATTAATGTTTATCTATTTTTCTATCCTTTAACTTTTAACCTATTTTGAATCTAAGGGGTGTCACTTGTAGACAGCATGTCATTGGATTATTGCTTTTTAATTCTATTCTACAAATACCAAACTTTTCATTGGAAGATTTAGTACATTTATATTCAATATAATTAATGATAAGGTAGGATTTATGTTTACCATTTTGTTCTTTTTTTAACTATTTTTTTATTGGAGTATAGTGGCTTTACAATGTTGCATTAGTTTCTGCTTTTCAGCAAAGTGAATCAGTTATACGTATACACGTGTCCCCTCTTTTTTAGCTTTCCTTCCCATTTATGTCACCACACAGCACTGAGTAGAGTTCCCTTTGCTATACAGTATATGTTACTGTGTTATACATTGGTTATCTGTTTTATACGTAATAGTGTATATGTCAGTCCCAATCTCCCAATTCATTCTACCCTCCTTCTGCCTTGGTATCCATAAGTTTGTTCTCTATTTCTGCTTTGCAAATAAGTTCATCAGTATCATTTTTTTTTCATTCCACATATAAGTGATTTTGATACAATATGTGTTTCTAACTTACTTCACTCTGAATGACGGTCTCTAATTCTATCCATGTGTCTGCAAATGGCACTATTTAATTCCTTTTTATGGCTGAGTAATATTCCATTATATATGTGCACCACTTCTTCTTTATCCATTCCTCTGTTGATGGACATTTAGGTTGCTTCCATGTCCTGGCTATTGTCAATAGTGCTGCAATGAACATTGAGGTGCATGTATCTTTTTGAATTATGGTTTCCTCTGGGTAGATGCCCAGGAGTGAGATTGCTGGGTCCTATGGTAGTTCTATTTTAGTTTTTTGGAGGAAACTCTATATTGTTCTCCATGGTGGCTGCACCAATTTTTTCCTTATATTTTATGTGTTTTGTTCTTTTATCCATTTATTTTCTTTTTTGGTAAGCAGATATTTTTATTATACAACTTAATTGCCTTATTGTCAATTTTACTACACTTTTAATTAGCTCTTTAAAAAATGTTGCAGAGTATTTTAAAAATAATTTATTGGAGTATAGTTGATTTACAATGTTAGTTTGAGGTGTAAAGCAAAGTGAATCAGTTATACATATATCCACTTTTTTTTAGATTCTTTTCCCATATAGGCCATTTAGAGTATTGAATAGAGTTCCCTGTGCTATATAGTAGGTCCTTATTAGTTATCTATTTTATATACGGTACTATGTACATGGCATCTGGTCCCATCACTTGATGGGAAATAGATGGGGAAACAGTGGAAACAGTGTCA
Organism: Bubalus bubalis; assembly: GCF_019923935.1. Lineage (NCBI taxonomy): Eukaryota > Metazoa > Chordata > Mammalia > Artiodactyla > Bovidae > Bubalus > Bubalus bubalis. Next base: position 91,609,409 of record NC_059181.1, read on the forward strand.
GACTTTATTTTCTGGGGCTCCAAAATCACTGCAGATGGTGACTGCAGCCATGACATTAAAAGACGCTTACTCCTTGGAAGAAAAGTTATGACCAACCTAGATAGCATATTGAAAAGCAGAGACATTACTTTGCCAACGAAGGTTTGTCTAGTCAAGGCTATGGTTTTTCCTGTGGTCATGTATGGATGTGAGAGTTGGACCCTAAAGAAAGCTGAGCGCCGAAGAATTGATGCTTTTGAACTGTGGTGTTGGAGAAGACTCTTGAGAGTCCGTTGGCCTGCAAGGAGATCCAACCAGTCCATTCTGAAGGAGATCAGCCCTGGGATTTCTTTGGAAGGAATGATGCTAAAGCTGAAACTCCAGTACTTTGGCCACCTCATGCGAAGAGTTGACTCAATAGAAAGCCCAGAGATAAATCCACGCACATATGGACACCTTATCTTTGACAAAGGAGGCAAGAATATACAATGGATTAAAGACAATCTCTTTAACAAGTGGTGCTGGGAAATCTGGCCAACCACTTGTAAAAGAATGAAACTAGAACACTTTCTAACACCACACACAAAAATAAACTCAAAATGGATTAAAGATCTAAACGTAAGACCAGAAACTATAAAACTCCTAGAGGAGAACATAGGCAAAACACTCTCTGACATACATCACAGCAGGATCCTCTATGACCCACCTCCCAGAATATTGGAAATAAAAGCAAAAATACACAAATGGGACCTAATTAACCTTAAAAGCTTCTGCACATCAAAGGAAACTATTAGCAAGGTGAAAAGACAGCCTTCGGAATGGGAGAAGATAATAGCAAATGAAGCAACTGACAAACAACTAATCTCAAAAATATACAAGCAACTCCTACAGCTCAACTCCAGAAAAATAAATGACCCAATCAAAAAATGGGCCAAAGAACTAAATAGACATTTCTCCGAAGAAGACATACAGATGGCTGACAAACACATGAAAAGATGCTCAGCATCACTCATTATCAGAGAAATGCAAATCAAAACCACTATGAGGTACCATTTCACACCAGTCAGAATGGCTGTGATCCAAAAGTCTACAAGTAATAAATGCTGGAGAGGGTGTGGAGAAAAGGGAACCGTCTTACACTGTTGGTGGGAATGCAAACTAGTACAGCCACTATGGAGAACAGTGTGGAGATTCCTTAAAAACTGGGAATAGAACTGCCTTATGATCCAGCAATCCCACTGCTGGGCATACACACTGAGGAAACCAGAAGGGCAAGAGACACGTGTACCCCAATGTTCATCGCAGCACTGTTTATAATAGCCAGGACATGGAAGCAACCTAGATGTCCATCAGCAGATGAATGGATAAGAAAGCAGTGGTACATATACACAATGGAGTATTACTCAGCCATGAAAAAGAATACATTTGAATCAGTTCTAATGAGGTGGATGAAACTGGAGCCTATTATACAGAGTGAAGTTAGCCAGAAAGAAAAACACCAATACAGTATACTAACACATATGTATGGAATTTAGAAATATGGTAACAATAACCCTGTGTACGAGACAGCAAAAGAGACACTGATGTATAGAACAGTCTTATGGACTCTGTGGGAGAGGGAGAGGGTGGGAAGATTTGGAAGAATGGCATTGAAACATGTAAAATATCATGTATGAAACGAGTTGCCAGTCCAGGTTCAATGCACGATACTGGATGCCTGGGGCTGGTGCACTGGGACGACCCAGAGGGATGGTATGGGGAGGGAGGAGGGAGGAGGGTTCAGGATGGGAACACAGGTATACCTGTGGTGGATTCATTTTGATATTTGGCAAAACTAATACAATTATGTAAAGTTTAAAAATAAAATAAAATTAAAAAAATAATAAAGTGAAAAAAAATAAAAAAAATCAGTCTTTCATAAAAAAAAAAAAAAGACTCTGATGCTGGGGAAGGATTAGGGGCAGGAGGAGAAGGGGACAACAGAGGATGAGATGGCTGGATGGCATCACCGACTCGATGGACGTGGGTTTGAGTGAACTCCGGGAGATGGTGATGGACAGGGAGGCCTGGTGTGCTGTGATTCATGGGGTCTCAAAGAGTCAGACACGACTGAGCGACTGAACTGAACCGAACTGTGTACATGTCAATCCAATCTCCCAATTTATCCCTTCCCTCTGATCCTTCTGTTATTTCTTAATGATTGCCTTAGGTATCATAATTAATATTTTAGCTAAAGCATTCTAAGATGGAGTAATACCAACATACTTTCGATGGCAAACAAAAGCTTTGTAACTACTAGCATTTTCTCTTTTCTTAAGGGTACTATTGTCTTATAAATTATATCTGTACATATTAGAAACTCATCAATGCAGTTTCATGATTACTTTTTCCTATAGGAAATCATATGAGAAAACGAATCATATGAGAATCACTGAATCGTATGAGAAAATAAAAATCTCCATATCCTCTGTCTTTAAATTACTTAACCAGTTACATTTCTTGGTGCTTCTTATCTCTTCATGCAAATTCGGGTTATTTTCTAGGATCCTTTCATTTCATCTTGAAAGATTCCCTTTAATATTGCTTGTGGGACAGGTCTACTTGTGAATCTCTAAGTATTGCTTATCTCTGAAAGTCCTACTTCTTCTTCAGTTTGGAAGGATAGTTTTTCTAGATATAGATTCCTTAATTCACAATCTTTTTCTTTCAATACATCGTTGCACTACCTCTGAGTCTTCCTGGATCTTGCTGAGAAGGAAGTATCTCTCATAGGTGATGAGTTGCCTTTTTCTTGTTGCTTTCAAGATCTTCTCTTGGTTTGGGCTTTGAAAGTTTGATTATACCATGTCCAGCTGTGTCTTTCTCAGAGTGTATCCTACTTGGATGCTACTGAATTTCTTGAGTGTATATATTAATATTTTCAGCTATTTTAGTAAGTTTAGTGATAATTTATTCATATATTCTTTCTGCCCATTCCTCTATCTCCTTTATTTCTGAGGCTACCATTATGTGTATGTTGATATGCTTGATTCTTGTGCCATAGATCTGACTCTGTTCTGTTTTCTTCACTTGTTTTACCTTTTCTGTTCCTTAATTTGTATAATGTTAGTAGACCTACCCTAAATCTGCTATTGACCTCCAATGGGAAGTTTTTCATTTCAATTACTGTACTTTCAATTTCAGAATTTCTATATTCTTCTTATTCTTTTTTAAAAATATATTCTTGTTGATATTCTATATTTGGTGAGATACATTCCTCAAATTTAACTTTTATTATGTAGACATACTTACCTGTACTTATTTGAAAATATTTATAACAGTTGATTTAAAGTCTTCATTTGGTAAGTTCAATGTCTAGGCTTTATCAAGAATGGTTTATATGACGGTTTTTTTTTTTTTTTCCTGTTTTCATGAGTCATTCTTAGTTGGTTCTTTTCACGTTTTATATAGTTCTATTGTTTTGATTGTTATTTTTTCAAGTTAGATATTTAAAATAATACATTGTGGGACTTTTCTGGTGGTCCACTGGTACACCTGCCGATGCAAAGTACATGGGTTTGATCCCTGGTCAACGAAGATTACACACTCTGCAAGGCAACTGAAGCCACGTGCAGCCACTGCTAGAGCCCACCAAGCTGCAACTACTGAGCCCATGTGACATAGATACTGAAGGCTGAACACCCTAGAGCCTGTGTTATGCAACAAAACGAATCCATTGCAATGAGAAGCTCATGAGCTGCAGCTAGAGAGTATCCCACACTTGCCACAGCTAGAGAAAGCCTGTGAGCAGCAATGAAGACTCAGCATAGCCAAAAATAAAAATGGATAATAATAAATTTAAAAAACATTGTGGAAACTCCATCAAAAAATGGGCCAAAGAACTAAACAGACATTTCTCCAAAGAAGACATACAGATGGCTAACAAACACATGAAAAGATGCTCCACATCACTCATTATCAGAGAAATGCAAATCAAAACCACTATGAGGTACCATCTCATGCCAGTCAGAATGGCTGCCATCAAAAAGTCTACAAACAATAAATGCTGGAGAGGGTGTGGAGAAAAGGGGATACTCTTGCATTGTTGGTGGGAATGCAAACTAGTACAGCCACTATGGAGAAGAGTGTGGAGATTCCTTAAAAAACTGGAAATAGAATTGCCATATGACCCAGCAATCCCACTGCTGGGCATATACACTGAGGAAACCAGAGTTGAAAGAGACACGTGTACCCCAATGTTCATTGCAGCACTGTTTACAATAGCTAGGACATGGAAGCAACCTAGATGTCCATCGGCAGATGAATGGATAAGAACGTTGTGGTTTATATACATAATATGTGTTATACATAATACACAGCTATTAAAAAGAACACATGTGAGTCAGTTTTAATGAGGTAGATGAAACTGGAGCCTATTACACACAGTGAAGTGAGAAAGAAAAACACCAGTACAGTATATGAATGCATATATATGGAATTTAGAAAGATGATAATGACAACCCAATGTGCAAAGCAGAAAAAAAAAAACATATATAAAGAACATACTTTTGGACTCTGTGGGAGAAGGCGAGAGTGGGATGATTTGAGAGAATAGCACTGAAACATGTATATTACCATATGTGAAATAGATGACCAGTCCAAGTTCTATGCATGAAACAGGGCACTCAAAGCTGGTGCACTGGGATGATCCAGAGGGATGGGATGGGGAGGGAGGTGGGAGAGGGATTTGGGATGGGGGGACACGTGTACACCTGTGGCTGATTCATATCAATGTATGGCAAAACCCACCACAATATTGGAAACTAATTAGCCTTTAATTAAAATAAATAAGTAAGTAAGTAACCTTATAAACATCTCCTTGTGATAAAGGGACACTGTGTGTATTGAGCACCAGTGAGGACTCTCAGTAAGAGATGAGACAATTACACACCTACTTTACTCACTTGGAAGTCATAATGGAGATCTTACCTTTGGCAAAGGATGAAATGATCCATGTGTTTTAGTCCAAAATATCCTTATTCATTTCTTATAGTAATAGGGATTTGGGAATTCTTGCCCATAGCAGAGTATGAAGGTAGGAATCCATAGTAATAAGATGAGAGACAGTCATCAAGATGGTGGAGAAAGAAGTTGTGGAGGTCACCTCTCCCCGTGAACATACCAAATACATCTACGTGTGGGACAATTCTCACTGAAAACTAATTGGAAACTGGCAGAAACACTCCTGGACAAGCCAGGCTATAAGAATGATACACACATAATCAGGTAGAAAAGGAAGAGAAGTGATCGGGTCCGGACATACGCCTCTGGGAAGAGACTCAGAGGAAAAGGATGATTACGTGGGCAGACACCTGCCCTGGGGAGTGAGTGATTTGAGCCAGAGACTGGGCGCCTCAGTCCTGGAGTTCTACATGGAGGAGAAAAGCCTCTTACTGGTTCGAGGACTGCTGCAACAGATAGAAGGACTGTGGAAGCCTGGACTCTACTGGTCAAGAGTGCACATGTACTGACTTGCCCCCAGCCAGGGTGCAAAGTGTTCTGCCCTAGCTGCTGCCAGCTGTCGGGTGACTACCTAGCCACAAGCCCCAGCCTTGCAAATGCTCTGCTCACTCCACATCACAGTTTGGCGCTGGATCTGGGCAGACATGACTGGGCACAAGACTGGATCATGGAATGCAGAGGCTATGGAGTCCCTGGGTGGAGCCTGAGTTGCACCGTAGGGGCTATTGTTAGCACTTACTCAAAGAGTGCCTCGGAAGCAGCCCAGATCTTGGATAGCAGCCGCTTTACCACAACTTGCCCCTGATACATGCTAAGATTTCATTCAGGCACTGCCTGCTCTGACCAGTGGTTCCACCACGAGGTGGGGGCATGAGTTGGGGCAGAGGCTGGGAGTGGTAGTTGGCTATGAAGGAATAAATAAGGGTGGGGACATGCACTCAAGGCTGCCTCTGAGTAGAGTCATGGGAACCTGCACAGGCAATGCATTGGACCCTCCTCGGGCAGAGGCCCTGCTTGCTTGAGCACTAACTTCCCTTGGGACAGGGGTTCCAGTGCAGGAAGAGGGAAAAGTAAATACACACTTAAAGGGAACAGAGTCAACTTGGACTCTGTTCCCAACGAAATTCCCACCAAAAAAGTGTTAGAACTAATAAATGAATTCAGCAAAGTTGCAGAATACAACTATGCTCCAAAAAAAAAAAAAATAATAATAGAGTGAATCGATGACCAATGTTTTATTCTTTCAAAAAAAAGTGCTACATTTATTTAGATTGGCCAAGGGAAAAACTGGGGAGATGTTATTTTAAAATATCAGGAATGAAAGAGGTGACATAACAATAGTTAAAAACAAGACAATAGGTCCAAAATGGAGTCGTTTACGCTAAGCTTCTGGTCATCAAACAGAGACTTAACTTCATTACAGTTTCAACTCTCCCGAAAGTGTAATCTTAAACAAGTCAGTCAGAAATCAACTAATCAGCACTAGTTAAACAATCTTAATTGACCTAGGCCATCCTCTATAGGAAAGTGACCTTGCCACAACCTTTCTGCTTTTTGCTAGCATAACCTCTTAATTCTTGTTCCCTTTTGCCTATAAAAGTCTTTCACTTTGTAAAGCTCCTTGGAACTCCTTTCTGTCTACTAGGTTGGATGCTGCCTGGTTCATGAATCATTGAAGAAAGCTAATAAGATCTTTAAAATTTACTCAGCTGAATTTCGATTTTTAACACTACCAATGCTACAACATCAAAAGGATTATAAGGGAGTACTATGAAAAACTGTATGCCAACAAGTTAGATAACCTATATGAAATGTAAAAATGACTGGAAAGATACAAAGCAATAAAACTGACTCAAAAATCAATAGAAAACCTGAATAGACTTTTCACAAGAGATTGACTTATTAATCAAAATACTTATCACATGGAAAAACCCAGTATCAGATGTTTTCACAGATCTACTCTATATTTAAGGAAAGCGTAACATCTTTTAAAAACACTTCCAATATATGCACTTAACATAGGAGCACTGCAATGTGGAAGGCAAATGCTACCAAGTATGAAAGGGGAAATTAACAGTAACACAATAATAGTGGGAGACTTTAGTACTGCATTCACACCTATGGATAGGCCAACTAAACAGAAAATTAGCAAGGAAACTCAAACTTTAAATGATGCAATGGACCAGTAAGACCTAATTGATAACTATAGGACATTTCACCCCAAAACAATGAATTTCAACTTTTTCTCAAGTGCACACGGAACCTTCTCCAGGATAGATAACATCCTGGGCCATAAATCTAGCCTTGGTAAATTGAAAAAAAAATTGAAATCATTTCAAGCATCTTATCTGATCACAATGCAGTAAGATTAGATGACAAATACAGGAAAAACACACACACACACACATGCCGGGAGCCGGCATATTGCATATTGAGTGCATATTGCATATTGAGTGCAGCACTTTCCACAGCATCATCTTTCAGGATCTGGAATAGCGCAACTGGAATTCTATCACTGCCGGGAGCCAGCGTGAGGAATTCCGCCCATGACAAAGGTCATGAGGAAGGAGGCTCGGCATACGCAAAGGTGGGATTGAGCCTCAGGAGTCCCCCTGGAAATTCTCGAGCATCTACCCCCCAAACCAGAGTCTGCCTACTTTCTGCTTTGTGCTTTCACCTACACCTCTGACTTTACGGGGGGCTGTCCCCCACTACCTCTCTCTGAAAAAAGAGTTAGCTTACAGCTCCAGTTAATAATTCCTGGGTGTGACAGTGTTTAACCTACAAACTCCTTGGGAAATCCTCTAGCCTGCCTGAATAGGTTTTTCCGGCCACATGTGATTGTTCAGAGCCTCCCAACTGTGAGAGGCAGGAGATGTTCTAAACTGTCTAAACACAGATTCCTTTGAGTAGTTAAAAGATTGATTAGAAATTGTATTGGTGAAGGGTTTTTCACTTATTGAGCCAATGTTTGCTGCTAAGTCTCCATACTCCGTACCTACTGTGTCCTTGGCAGTGTATTGATTGATATAATGGGTGTATAGAAATGTAAGTAGTAGCCTCAATGTTTGTAACGTTGGACCCTTGAGTTAATTCTTTTCTTGATTGAGCCCACCTCACCTTTGCCCTATAGGAATGCAGCTTTGTCCAATGCTTTTTTGGAGGCTGGTGCCTGACTTTGGAATAATCACCTTTAGAGAAAGATAAGTTTCTTAAAATGTTAACAGGCCTCCTGGCCAGAAGATGATGTAATTCACCTGAACTTTTGCATATGATAAGTTTGAAAAGCCTGGCTTCGATTAGGACCAGGAACTGCTGTCCTTGCATGACTCCACCCCTTCCCCCATTATCCTCTATAAACAACTTTAGGTATAAAAACTACTTTGGAAAATAAAGTGCAGGCCTTGTTCACCAAAACTTGGTCTCCCCATGTCGTTCTCTCTTTCAACTTCTGGCTGAGTCTCCATCTGGAGCGCGGAACCCGCCATGCTTGCTAATTATGCCTGGGCTTCTAAGATCCGACCGGGGAGGCCTCAGTGTCTCCTCTCCTTCGGGAGAACGGAAGGACGCCTGCGGCCTACGTAAGTGGTGCAAACTTCTTGTCTTGAAGTTTTATTGGTCTCCCGCGTAAACCAAGCTACTCAGCCTCTTTTCTCCACTGAATTTTCCTACTGAGCTATCCTCATTCTATTACTCTTTATATCTTTGATGAATAAATAATTAAATAGGTCGCCGACGCCGTCCCCGCTTCGAATACCCTGGATCAGCCGGGGCTGGACCCCGGCACACACAGAACACATTCACACATGCTCATTTTACAAACAGAAACATACTCATACATTCAGTCACACATATGGGCATCCCCATCTCAACATGATCACACACTCAAATGTTAACACATTCAACCATGCACACATATTAATGAAATCGTACACATGTATACTCTTACATATGATGATTTGTACAAATCACATGTCCAGTCTTATGCCCATATTCATATACACATGTGCAAACATCTCTGTGTTCTCTCACACACACGTACCTGCTATCACCCCTGAATATGCTTACAAGTTCACTAAAACAAATTTGTGCTCATATGCATATATTCACACATTCACTGACACAAGCATCCTCAATTCTCACACACATGTAAACACACATATTTTGAGACCACCAATGCACACATTCACTCATTCACACAATTCACATAAAAGACACACTCATATCTCACATGAACACATTTCCTCATTTACACATATTAGCACACACTTGAAGGTGAAAGAGGAGAGTGAAAAAGCTGACTTAAAACTCAACATTTAGAAAACAAAGGTCATGGCATCCGGTCTCATCACTTCATGGCAAATAGATGGGGAAACAATGGAAACAATGACAGACTATTTTCTTGGGCTTCAGAATCACTGCAGATGGTTACTGCAGCTGAAATTAAAAGATGCTGGCTTGACAAACCTAGACAGTGTTTTAAAAGGCAGAGATATCACTTTGCTGAGAAAGGTCTGCATGGTCAAAACTATGATTTTTCCAGTAGCCATGTACGGATGTGAGAGTTGGACCATAAAGAAGGCTGAGCACCAAAGAATTGATAGGCACAAATTGTGATGATGGAGAAGACTCTTGAGAGCCCCTTGGACAGCAAGGAGATCAAATTTTCAATTCTAAAGGGAATCAGTCCTGAACATTCATTGGAAGGACTGATGCTGAAGCTGAGGTTCCAGTCCTTTGGCCAACTGGTGGAAAGATTGGACTCATTGGGAAAAGACCCTGATGCTGGGAAAGATTGAGGGCAGGAGGAGAAAGGGGCAACAGAGGATGAGATGGTTGGATGGCATCACTGACTCAATGGACAAGAGTTTGAGCAAACACCAGGAAATAGTGAAGGACAGGGAAGCCCGGCATGCTGCAGTCCATGGGTTGCAAAGGGTCAGACATGACTGAGTGACTGAACAACAACAAAGCGCACTCAAAAACAGGGACATACTCACATTCATTGACTTAACGTGCATTCTCACAGACTCACACTTACAGAAACCCAGTCATATAGGTGATGTGCTTACACGCAGCCTATTCACAGGCACGTTGACACACTCAAACAGAAATCTGATTACATAGTCACTCTGACACAAACGTACTCACACTCACCATCAACTCATTCACTCACACACACAAAGATTAACTCACACAAATTTAGCTTAGAGCACACTTCCCTGGTGGCTCAGACAGTTAAGCGTCTGTCTACAATGTGGGAGACCCGGGTTCGATCCCTGGGTAGGGAAGATCCCCTAGAGAAGGAAATGGCAATCCACTCCAGTACTATTGTGTGGAAAATCCCATGGACAGAGGAGCCTGGTAGGCTACAGTCCATGCAGTCGCAAAGAGTCGGACACGACTAAGCGACTTCACTTTCACACGCTCACATTAACAGGCTTATGAAAACAAATATAGATATTCCCTCACTGACACAAGCATGTAAACACATATACAGATACTCACAACAAATTCCACAGGCTTGAACACACCCATTTACTTCAACACTCAAATATTGTTACATAACATACTGTAAGACATGAAAAAGTTCACAAATTCACTCTCACAAATGTTTTTGTTGTTGTTCAGTCACTCAGTCGTGTCTGACTTTTTGCGGCCCCATGGACCGCAGCACGCCAGGCTTCCCTGTCCTTTTCCACCTCCCAGAATTTGCTCACTCATGTCCATTGAGTCGGTGATGCCATCCAACCATCTTGTCTTCTGTCATCCCCTTCTCCTGCCTTCAATCTTTCCCAGCATCAGGGTCTTTTCTATGAGTCAGCTCATCTTCTGTTTCAGCATCAGTCCTTCTAATGAATATTCAAGACTGATTTCCTTTAGGACTGACTGGTTGGATCTCCTTGCAGTCCAAGGGAGTCTCAAGAGTCTTCTCCAACAGCACAGTTCAAAAAGCATCAGTTCTTCAGTGCTCAGCCTTCTTTACGGTCCAGCTCTCACATCCATACATGACTACTGGAAAAACCATAGCTTTGACTAGATGGACCTTTGTCGCTAAAGTAATGTCTCTGCTTTTTAATACACTGTCTACGTTGGTCATAGCTTTTCTTCCAAGGAGCAAGTGTCTTTTTTAATTTCATGGCTGCAGCCACCATCTGCAGTGATTTTGGAGCTCAAGAAAAAAAGTCTGTCACGGTTTCCATTGTTTCCCCATCTATTTGCCATGAAGCATCGGGACCAGATGTCATGATCTTAGTTTTTGGAATGTTGACTTTTAAGCCAGCTTTTTCACTCTCCTCTTGCACCTTCATCAAGATGAAGAGCCTATTCGCTTTCTGCCATACGGGTGGTGTCACCTGCATATCTGAGGTTATTGATGTTTCTCCTGGCAATCTTGATTCTAGCTTGTGCTTCATCCAGGCCAGCATTTCTCATGATGTACTCTGCATATAAGTTAAATAAGCAGGGTGACAATATACAGCCTTGACGTACTCCTTTCCCAATTTGGAACCAGTCCCTTGTTCCATGTCCGGTTCTAACTATTGCTTCTTGACCTGCATACAGGTTTCGCAGGAGGCAGGTAGAGTGTACAAATATACATGTTCACATGTATGTGCATGCTCCCACATTCAGTCACTTACATTAACATGTTTACTGTTTACTCACTCAAATGAACATGCTGACAAATTATTCACATGCAGACACACTCATATATTCACACCCACATGGTCACACATTCACTCATTAATACAGATGTGCTCACACCATCATTGCCTCACGTGAACATGCTCATGCTGCTGCTGCTGCTGCTGCTAACTCGCTTCAGTCGTGTCCGACTCTGTGTGACCCCATGGACTGTAGCCCACCAGGCTCCCCCGTCCCTGGGATTCTCCAGGCAAGAACACGGGTGGGTTGCCATTTCCTTCTCCAATGCATGAAAGTGAAAAGTGAAAGGGAAGTCGCTCAGTCGTGTCTGACTCTTAGCGACCCCATGGACTGTAGCCCACCAGACTTCTCCATCCATGGGATTTTCCAGGCAAGAGTACTGGAGTGGGATGCCATTGCCTTCTCCGAAACATGCTCATAGATGTATTCAAATAGGTAGACATAACTAGTCACACTATAATAAATTCACTCTGTGCAAACTTGCACAAGAATTCACTCAATCACATGAATATTCCTACAAGTTCAGTCACACAGGTTCATGAATACATAAACTCAGGTGCTCCCAGACATTCACTTTCACATGCACATTAGCACTCTCATAGTCAGGAACATGCTCACATGGATGCTCTCCTACAAACATGTGCACATCCTCCACAAAGTACAAATATTCCCTCATGAAGAAAATACGCCCATATGTATTTACATTCAGATGCTCACATTTCACTCATACAATACTCCACATGTTACCTAGTTTGCAGCAGGAAACATACACATTCGCTGACTCACAGGAAAGTGCTAATAACATCCGTACACATGGCTTCAAATTCAGGTATACACTTGGACACACACAAACATGCATTTCAACACTCAAACATTACTTTAACCTACTCTGACAGGTACAAGTTCATATGTTCACCCTCTTGAATAGTACTACGCACATGTGCAGACACTGACACATTCACTCACATGAACATACCCAGATCTCATTCACATGAAAATTATCACACATTCACTCACGTGCATACATAATCAAAAATTCACTCCCACTCATGAGATTTGTGGACCCACAATGACACACTCATTTACACATGCAGGCCAACATTAACATAAAGAAGAATATGCCCAGGTATTCATCTGCACTCAAACAGTAGAGCTCACTAGGAAGCTCATGAATTCAGTCACATAAATATGCTTACATTCACTGACACACATATATGTGCCTTTACACAAATACAACCATATATTAATAAGATTACACAGAAACACATAAACACGCTAACATGTGTGTTCATGCTCAGAAACCTTCATACAATCGAGCACACACATATTCACTAAACCAAAAATTTATGCACAATGGACCGCTCTTACCTATAAACAGGCTCAAATACACACTGACACTGTCACATTTATGCTCACGTGCAAAAATGCTCAAACAAAAAAATCCAAATAACAAATACGCTAAAAAAAATGCTCAAAACATTTATTTACCAAAAACGCTCACTCATTAGCTCCCACCAATGTGATGAAAATCTCACTCACATGCCAGCACACATTCAGATTGTTGATTTGAAACCTCATGAGTTCCCTGGATGAAATTTGAAACTCCCTCCCATGTATGAAGGGCAAGGAGATACCAGAGCAAGACATAGAGCACTCCAAGTGGGTGGGTGGCAATTTTTTTTTTTTTAGCTCTAGAAGGGAAATTTCTTTATATATGTATATATATGTGTGTGTGTGTGTGTGTATATATATATATATATATATATATGTTTTTAATTGGAGGCTTTTAATTGGAGACTTTACAATATTGTGGTGGTTTTTGCCGTACATTCACATGAATCAGCCATGGATGTACATGTGTTATTAGCAAGAGAACTTACATACAAGGCTTGTGTTGAGTGGCCACAACCAAGTAGATCTCAATGCCTGCCTGTCAGAATCTTAAGTTTATATGGCGAATTTAATGGGGCTCGGCCAAATGTCTTGTCCATATGATCACAACAGCACATTCCTCTTTCAAGGCTGTGTCTTTAAAACAGGACCTAGTATGGGAACTGTGGGCAGAACATACATTCCAAGGATGAGGAGAGGGTGAGGAGACTCTGATTGCCAAGATTCAGCTCTTGGGTCAACCAGTAGTCATGTCTTCTTTTTACAAAAATTTTAAGTATTTCTATTTGGCTATGCCAGGTCTTTGTTTTGTACACGGGATCTTCAATCTTCATTGCAGCATGTAGGATCTTTTTAGTTACAGCATGAGGGACAGCTGTGGCATGTATTCTCTTAGTTGCGGCATGTGGGATCTAGTTCCTTGACCAGAGATTGAGCCTGGGCCCCCTGCATTGGGAATGTGGCATCTTAGCCACTAGACCACCAGAGAAGTCCCTGTCATATCTTCTTGATGATCTTCTCCAACATTCCATCCCTCTTGACTGATTCTTAGAATCTTATACATCCCCCTCTTCTGCCATGTGCCCTGAGCCATTAACAAGGGGTTTTATTAGCATGGAAATAGTTCATTTGGTGGCTGTCTAGCTGCATTGGAGGCAGATACCCCAATAATAATATAAGCATATGCAAGAGAAAAGACAGATTATGATTCCTGATGAATAACCTTTTTTGTTCCCCCCACCAAGAGCTCCATGATCTGAACCACTGAAAAAAAGTCCCCTAAGCAGGGAGTTGGATCACTCACGGTGTTCACTTGTGTGACTTAATAAGGATGATACATTAGTAGACTCATCAGGTATGAACATATAACATTCTGTTTCCCAACAGTTGTGTTGATTCCTTCGGCAGGCCCTTGAGCAGACCTACTGAAGGAAGGTATTTCCATCAGAGTTCATTGTGTGACCAGACACTGGAGCAGCAGTAGTCTAAAGATGAAAAGACAGATATTTAGTAGGGACTTGTATGGAAAGTCTTCCCCTCACATAAAAACTACACTTCTGGCCTAATCCTTAGATGTTAATGGTTAATGTGGCTGTTGCATTAAGAGCTTGACCTGGTTGTTTATCCCATATATATTGGCTGGGGAAGGCAGCGCTGTCAGGCCTATGGAGATGAACTGTGGGTGGGACATGCTAGGCCAGGACTCCCACCTTCTCCCCTCTTTCAGTGGTGTGTATTCGATTCCAAGCATAGCGCATTTCCTCAGGTCTGGCTCCCAGTGGAGATTTGAGCAGTTCCTCCTCACCCAGGGTTGCAGAGTAACTCATCCATCCTGGTAGAATGTCTTATTGCAAACTCCAGTAGATAATGCCTTTCCCAGGTGTGATGTGGCTTGGTGTTCCCAGCATCATAGTATGTAGATTCTGTTGGAAATGCTCTCAAAATGGTGTCACGGGAATAGAACAGACAATCAAAAATGGCTCAGCAAGGTATTCTTTACTTCTGCAGAAGGGCACTTTGCAGACAAAAGGTCTGGGAGCAAGCACACTGAGTGGGAGGTCTGACCAGGTTTTATCCCTAAGACGCAGGTTCCCGCCCCTGGCTCCTCATAAGCTGAGGACCAGAGTCACAATCTTCCCAGGATGTCACCTAAGATTTGTATTGGTCGATGGGGTCATGAGTAATACTTGCAAGTTCTCGAGTGGAGGACTGTTTTACCCACCCCTTTACTTCTCTGAACATATGCAGGGTAAAAACCCATGAAATTACCCTACCAAACTGTTTTTATGAGGAAGGGGAGAGAACAAAGGACTGGCAACAAGCTGCCATTTTTAGAAACCTTATTCACAAGCTGGGTGTATAGGTATATATATCTAAATAATGTGTGCTTAAAATGAATATGGATCATTTCTCTATTTCTCATATCTTCCCTTTTGGTAGAAAAGACTGTATTGTCCTACAGTCCACAGTGAGAAGAGTGCAATCTAAGTCATATTCCGTGACTTCTGTACCTTCATGATACTGGGTGTCTTGGTAGAGGGCCTCAGTCTGGATTATGGGGCAGTCAGCATCATTCAAATGTATTAAAGCTTGAGACAGTACTTTAGTCTACCTGGCTAAAGTGGTTTTACCTGTTAGTTATTTAATCTGCTGCTTTAATATTCTCCTTTTCTTTTCCATCACCCATGCTCCTTAGGGGAGACAGAACCTCCATTTACTATCATGTTCTTTTGTGCAAGCTTGTATATCACGATATTTGAAACGTCATCCTTGGTCACTGTCCATTTGACTAGTGTATCTATACATAGTACTCTACTCTTCTAATTCCCTAATGATGACATCTTTTTTGTGTGTGGTGACTGGAGAAAGTCAAAATTAGGCCATACACAGTGTTCACCCAAACCAAGACATTTAGAACCCTCACTCGGAGGAAGGGGGCCGATACAATCATTTTGCTCTCAGTGACTCACCAGTGGGGAGCTCCAGTGAATGGACTCACGCTCCTTTGGCAGTTGCCTTGAGCCTTGTTTAGAACACACAGCAACTGCATTAACCAAGTCATTTTGTTTCAAGGGCATTCTAGCAACCTTGGCCATATGCCATCCCGTTTGAACACTATGGTGGCCACTCTTTCTATGCTGTATCTACTGAAGGGCAGATTGCTAAGGCTTGTACCCGGGCTAGGGCATCAGCTTCCTGCTGCCAGAGGGTATCAGTGCCTCATGATCTGGTATATGGAAATCAGTGACAACTGACTCAGGTTCTGGCAAGCAAACCCAAATGTCCTTCTATATATTCTAATCCCCAAAGGGCTTATTCATAATTATCCACCCATATGCTTCCCACTGTCCAAGCCATAGGGTTAATCCCTTTACAACAGCAGAATTGTCAGTGCAAAGTGTTAACAGTCAGGACCTATGAGTGATTACCAGTGAAATCTTCTGCGTTCATCCCCATGGCTGCCGCAGTTCATTCCTGTTTCTATCCAGATGATGTCAGTGTTGCTAAGACCAAGACCAAATTCCCAGACACCTGGATTAAACCGATCTGTACCTGATGTCCTCATGGGCTGCCAGAGGAATACGAGTGGGGGAATTTGGAGCACTGACACATTCTATAAGGCCTAGTGGGGAAGGAAATGGCAACCCACTCCAGTATTCATGCCTGGGAAATCCCATGGACGGAGGAGCCTGGTGGGCTACAGTCCATGGGGTTGCAAAGAGTCGGACACGACTGCGCGACTTCACTTCACTTCACTTCACCTCATAAGGCCTAGTAGCACCTGCATTTTTAGAGACAGTGGGCTGGCATACAGCATGCGCCTCTGCTGCAAATAGGCAACCATTTAGTCAAAGTGGGGGTTTAAGCTATGGCAGATGTGGGTCAATAGAACATGTTCTCAATCTCCCCTTGATAGGAAGGCAAATTCTTACTATAAAATGCTGTTCCTTAAAACTGTCTGGTCATATCTAATTTGTGTGCATTCTCAGATATTCGAGTCAGAGCCTTGGTAATATAACCAGTGTTTCCAATTGTGTCCTGTTACAAGGAGAACAGATTATTATTGTATTTATACAAACAAACATATGACCATAAAAATCAGAATACTCACAGAACACTCCAAAACCTGGAGGGATCAGATAGGGAGAAAAAAGTAAGTGTTTC
The DNA here is from genome assembly GCF_019923935.1 of Bubalus bubalis. Lineage (NCBI taxonomy): Eukaryota > Metazoa > Chordata > Mammalia > Artiodactyla > Bovidae > Bubalus > Bubalus bubalis. Next base: position 91,626,611 of record NC_059181.1, read on the forward strand.
TTCTTTATTCACAAATGTATATGTTAGCAAATTGCTCATAGCTTAAGAGAAAAGAGAAAAAGTTTTCTTAACTCTGGAAAACCAAAACACAAAAGGACTAACAATGTTTCAAAGAGAAAGTCAAAATTATAATCATCCTCATTATTTCACTCAGTCCCATGAAATTTATGGAGAAAGCCAAACAGTAAAAAAAGAAAACAAACAAACAAAAATCTGCCCTTTTTAACTGATGAAGGAAAATTACGTTTTAGTTTTACATAAGTACACTATAGATATTAAAGCCCGTTTTTCTTTCGTATAGAAGCCTTAATGAAGGTCAATCATGTATCCAATCTAGATCATATAAGCAACACTACTCTCTCAAGGCTGCATTTTTGACATGGCTCCTAGTAAGGGAACTGTGGGCCACATCTACATTCCAAGGACAGGGCAGGTAGCGAGGAGCCTCTCATTGCCTGAGTCCAGCTCACCTGTCAACCAGTGGTCACATCCTCTCAGTAAGCTCTAACACAGATACACTCACCTGGACCCTGACACATTGACTTCTTCACACAAATGCTCATAAATTCACACAGTTCAGTTCAGTTCAGTTCAGTCGCTTAGTCATGTCTGACTCTTTGCAACCACATGAATTGCAGCACGCAATTCATGTCCATCACCAACTCCTGGAGTTCACCCAAACTCATGTGCATCGAGTCGGTGATGCCATCCAGCCATCCCATCCTCTGTCGTCCCCTTCTCCTCCTGCCCCCAATCCCTCCCAGCATCAGAGTCTTTTCCAATGAGTCAACTCTTTGCATGAGGTGGCCAAAGTATTGGAGTTTCAGCTTTAGCATCAGTCCTTCCAAAGAACACCCAGGACTGATATCCTTTAGAATGGACTGGTTGGATCTCCTTGCAGTCCAAGGAACTTCAATAGTCTTCTCCAACACCACAGTTCCAAAGCATCAATTCTTTGGTGCTCAGCTTTCTTCACAGTCCAACTCTCACAGCCATACATGACTACTGGAAAAACCATAGCCTTGACTCCATGGACCTTTTTTGGCAAAGTAACGTCTCTGCTTTTTATATGCTATCTAGGTTGGTCCAAATATGTACACTCTGATCTTCCCATACACCCCTTCATTTACACATGCACATTAACCTCAAAATAAGGAATCTGCTAACATACAGACTCACACACAAGCAAACTCACGTCTACCATGAAGCTCAACCATTCACTCATATGTAAATAAACTCACACTCCCATTCATGATTATGTTACACTCATACAATTCTTGCAAGTTAAGTTCACTTTAACTTGTGTGAACCTAGTACACATTCACTGCCTCACATGAACATACTGGTGTTCTCTCATGTGTTCACAAATTTCAGTCATACCCCTTGAACATAAACATGTACTTCAATACTCAAATATTATCACACTAACAGACTCTTATGGTGGATAGGATTATGAGGCATGGAGGGAGGGGTGCACTTCTCCAGAGGTGGAACCAGCACTGGAGCACCAGCACCTTTGGGCTGCATCCTTTCCTTGCTGGACAGCACTTCAGCTGCACACTTTCCCCCACCCTCAAGACTCAGTGAACAGACAGGTCCCACAAGATTGTGGAGTAGAAGGATGTGCATTCATCTTCTCCCATGAGAACTCCAAAATTGCAAAGAACTGTTGAACAACCATCGACAGGACAATGTTGAATCCCACTGAAAAAAGATACCCCATGTCCGAGGGCAAAGGAGAAGCCCCAACGAGACGGTAGGAGAGGCGAAATCGTGTTTAGAATCAAACCTCATGCCCACCAGAGAAGCTCAGAGGGCTCAAACAAAACCTTGTGTGCACCAGGACCCAGGGACCCCACAAGAGACTGAGCCACACCTGCCTTTCAGTGTTTGAGTCTCCTCTATGGCTGCATAGGTCAGCAGTGTCCTGCCATGGGAACAGGGGCTCTGGCTGCAGCAGACCTGGGAGGTGTGGTGTGTAAGCCCCACCATAGAGCCACCAAGCAGACAACTCACAAACTGGAGGACAATCAAACAATTATACCAAAGAAGTTCTCGCACTGTTGTGAAAGTTCTGGGGCCCACAACAGATTTCCCAACCTGGGAATCCAGCAAAGAGACTGAGAACCCCCAGGGAATTTGATTTTGAAGGCCAGTGGGCTCTGATTACAGAACTTACACAGGACTAGGGAAACAGACTCTTGGAGGGCACAAACAAAACCTTGTGTGCACCAGGACCCAGGAGAAAGGAGCAGTGATCCCACAAGAGAATGAGCCAGACTTGCCTGTGAGCATCCAGGAGATTCCAGTGGAGGCATGGGTCGACAGTGGCTTGCTGTGGCGTCAGGGGCACTAAATCTAACAGTCCTGACATAAGTTCTTTTGAAGGACCTCCATTACCCCTATCATAGTTTAGCCTCAGGCCAGACTCCAGGGAGGGAACACAGCCCCTCCAATCCACAGAAAATTGGATTAAAGATTTACTGAGCATGGCCCTGCCCATCAGAGCAAGACCCAGATGCCCCCACAGCCAGTCCTTCCCATCAGGAAGCTTCCACAAGCCTCATATGCTTATGCATCAAAGAACAGACAGAATGGAAACCACAGTTACAGAAAACTAACCAAACCAATCCCTTGGATCACAGCCTTGTCTAACTCAATGAAACGATGAGCCATGCCATGTAGGGCCACGCAAGACGGATGGGTCATGGTGGAGAGTTCTGACAAAACGTGGTTCACTGGAGAAGGAATGGCAAACCACTTCAGTATTCTTGCCTTAAGAATCCCATGAAGAGTATGACAAGGCAAAAATATATGACACTGAAAGATGAACTCCTCGGGTCAGTACATGCCCAATACGCTACTGGAGAAGAGTGGAGAAATAGCTCCAGGAAGAATGAAGAGGCTGAGGCAAAGCATAAACAGTGCCCAGCTGTGGATGTGACTGGTGATGGAAGTAAAGTCTGATGCTGTAGAGAACAATATCGCATAGGAGCCTGGAATGCTAGGTCCATGAATCAAGGTAAATTGGAAGTGGTCAAACAGGAGATTGCAAGAGAGCACATCGACACTTTAGGAATCAATGAACTCAAATGGACCAGAATGGGCAAATTTAATTCAGTTGGCCATTATATCTACTGCTGTGGGCAAGAATCCCTTAGAAGAAATGGACTAGCCCTCATAGTCGACAAAAGAGTCTGAAATGCAGTACTTGGGTGCAATCTCAAAAAAGACAGAATGATCTCTGTTTGTTTCAAGGCAAACCATTTAATATCACAGTAATCCAAGTCTATGTCCCAACCACTAATGCCAAAGACGCTGAATTGACTGGTTTGATGAAGACATACAAGACCTTCTAGAACTAACACCAAAAGAAGATACCCTTTTCATCATAGGGGACTAGAAAGCAAAAGTAGGAAGTCAAGACATACCTGAAGGAACAAGCAAGTTTGTCCTTGGAGTACAAAATGAAGCAGGGCAAAGGCTAACAGAGTTTTGCCAAGAGAACGCACTAGTCATAGCAAACACCCTCTTGCAACAACACAAGAGATGACTACACATGGACATCACCAGATGGTCAACACCGAAATCATATTGATTATATTCTTTGCAGCCGAAGATGGAGAAGCTCTATACAGTCCGCAAAAACAAGACCAGGAGCTGACTGTGATGCAGATCATGAACGCCTTATTGCCAAATTCAGACTTAAGTTGAAGAACGAAGGGAAAACCACTAGACCATTCAGGTGTGACCGAAATCAAATTTCTTACGATTATACAGTGGAAGTGACCAAGAGATTCAAGGGATTCGATCCTATAGAAAGAGTGCCTGAAGAACTGTGGATGGAGGTTCCTAACATTGTGCAAGAGGCGGTGATCAAAAGCATCCCCAAGAAGAAGAAATGCAAGCAGGCAAAATGGTGGCCTGAGGAGGCCTTACAAATAGCAGAGAAAAAGAAATGCAAGCAGGCAAAATGGTGGCCTGAGGAGGCCTTACAAATAGCAGAGAAAAGAAGAGAAGCGAAAGGCAAAGGAGAAAAGGAAAGATATATCCATCTGAATCCAGAGTACCAAAGAATAGCAGGGAGAGATAAGAAAGCCTTCCTCAGTGATCAATGCAAAGAAATAGAGGAAAACAATAGAATGGGAAAGACGAGCGATCTCCTCAAGAAAATTAGAGATACCAAGGGAACATTTCATGCAAAGATGGGCTCAATAAAGGACAGAAATGGCATGGACCTAACAGAAACAGAAGATATTAAGAAGAGATGGCAAGAACACACAGAAGACCTATACAAAAATGATCTTCATGACCCAGATAACCTCGATGATGTGATCACTCACATACAGCCAGACATCTTGGAATGTGAAGTCTAGTGGGCCTTAGGAAGCATCACTATTAATAAAGCTAGTGGAGGTGATGGCATTCCAGCTGAGCTATTTCAAATCCTAAAAGATAATGCTGTGAAAATGCTGCACTTAATATGCCAGCAAATTTGGGAAACTCAGCAGTGGCCACAGGACTGGAAAAGGTCAGTTTTCATTCTGGTCCCAAAGAAAGGCAATGCCAAAGAATGTTCAAACTACTGCACAAATGCACTCATCTCACAGACTAGCAAAGGAATGCTCAAAATTCTCCAAGCTAGGCTTCAACAGTATGTGAACTGAGAACTTCCAGAAGTTCAAGCTGGATTTAGAAAAGGCAGAGGAATGAGAGATCAAATTGTCAACATCCTTTATATCATCGAAAAAGCAAGAGAGCTCCAGTAAAACATCTCCTTCTGTTTCGATGACTATGCTAAAGGCTTTGACTGTGTGGATCACAACAAACTCTGCAACACTCTTAAGGAGATGGGAATACCAGCCCACCTTACTTGCCTCCTGACAAATCTGTCTGCAGGTCAAGAAGCAAGAGTTAGAACCAGACATGGAACAACAGACTGGTTCCAAACTGGGAAAGGGGTACGTCAAGGCTGGATATAGTCACCTTACTTATCTAATTTATATGCAGAGTACATCATGCGAAATGCCAGGCTGGATGAAGCACAAGCTGGAATCAAGATTGTCAGGAGAAATATCAATAACTAGCCTCAGATATGCAGGTGACAGTACCCGTATGGCAGAAAGCAAAGAGGAGCTATAGAGCCTCTTGATGAAAGTGAAAGAGGAGAGTGAAAAAGCTGGCTTAAAACTCAACACTGAAAAACGAAGACCATGACATCTTGTCCCATCACTTCATGGCAAATTGATGGGAAACAACGGAAACAGTGACAGAATTTATTTTCTTGGGCTCCAGATTCACTGCAGGTGGTGACTGCAGCCATGATTAAAAGACGCTTGCTCCTTGGAAGAAAAGCTATGGCAAACCTAGACAGTGTTTTAAAAAGCAGAGACATTACTTTAGTGACAAAGGTCCGTCTAGTCAAAGCTATGGTTTTTCCAGCAGTGGGGAGGGAGGTGGGAGGGAGATTCAGGATGAGGGGTGACATGTATATGTATGGCCGATTCATGTTGATGTATAGCAAAATCCATCACGATATTGTAAATAATTATCCTCCAAGTAACTAATTAAAAAAATAAAAAACCATTGAATGTACTTCCACATATATGCTTGCAAATAACCTTACTCAAATATATTCACACATAAACAAGATCACACAAAAAACACATTTACCCCAACTACTCAGTATTATGCTAATATGCATTCACATGCCTACAAATTCATTTATACAGGTGAACACACTTAAATATTCATTTTAAGCACACACATTTACACCTAAGAAAACACGCTCACCCATGAACATGCTCACACATACACTGTCACACAGAGATATGTTGACATACATACACATTCTTGCACACTAACTAAACACACAAATTTGAGTTTGCCCTCAAACTCAAATTCAAAAACACATACATTCACATGCGTGCACCAACACATTCATTGTTTCACATAAACATGCTGGTGTGTGTGTGTGTGTGTGTGTGTGTGTGTGTTAGTCGCTCAGTCGTGTCCAACTCTTTGTGACCCCATGGACTGTAACTGTAGCTGCCGGGCTCTTCTGTCCGTGGGGATTCTCTAGGCCGGAATGCTGGAGTGGGTTGCTAGGCCCCCTTCCAGGGGATCTTCCTGACCCAGGTATCGAACCCAGATCTGCCACATTGCAGGTGGATTCTTTACCGCCTGAGCCACCAGGGAAGCCCAAGAATCCTGGAGTGGGTAGCCTATCCCTTCTCCAGGGCATCTTCCCAACCCAGGAATCGAACCAGGATCTCCTGCATTGCAGGCGGATTCTTTACCAGCTGAGCTACCAGGGAAGCCAAAACATGCTGATATAGTCACTCAATTTCAGGACCTTACTCACAAGTTTACTCACAAAGGGACTCAGATATAAACAGTCAGATGCTTCCAGATGTTCCCACTCACACTTTCACTTACATATTCTTAAAATCCAGAACACGCTTATATACATGTATACACAAACATGTTTCCATCCACCATAAAGCTCAGACATTAGCTCACAGAAGAAATTTGCTCACATGTACTCACATTCTCATTTTATCTCACATAAATATGCACATACTAGCTCACAGCTGAGAACCTGACACACATTCTCTCATTCACATGAACATAACTTTAATATTGTCAATAGATAATTATGCCACAGGGAGTTTAAGGCAAGGAAGGCTTTGTTTAAGACTTTGTTTAAGGCTTTGTTTAAAAGGGGACAGAGACTGTTGCAACAGGGAAAATAAACTCAACTCCATCTACACGAGAGACAGATGAAAATTTATCGCCAACAGGGTGGTTGAAGGAGGTAGTGACTGGGAAATTACTAACAGGAACTTAGGTATTGTGTTGGCTAATTTTAGATGTCCACTTGCTTGTAAAGCATTTCCTGGTGTGTCTGTAAGCAGGATTCTGGAAGAGATTAGCATATGAATTGGTAGACCGAGTAAAGAAAATTGCCCTCACCAATGCAAGTGGGCATCACCCAATCCCTTGAGGGCCTGAATAGAACAGAAAGGCAGAGGAAGGATGAGTTTGCTCTTTGCCTGAACTGAGACATCCATATGACTCTGTTCTAAGACATCGGCACTCCTCGTCTTAGGCCTTTGCACTTAGCCCAGGATTTGCACCATCTGCCCTCTGATTCTCAGGCTTTTAGCCTTGAACTGGGTTCAGGGTTTGTCAGGCTTTCTGACTTAGACTGAATTATACCACCGACTTTCTTGGTTTTCCAGCTTGCAGACAGCAGATTGCATGATTTCTCATCCTCCACAATTGCATGAGCCAATTTCTATAATAAATCTCTTCATGTATATGTATGCCCGTGCTCATGCTCAGTTGCTAAGTTGTGCCTGACTCTGCAACCCTGTGGACCTGTAACCCTCCAGAATCCTCTGTCCATGGGATTTCCCAGACAAGAATACTGGAGTGCGTTGCCATTACCTCCTCCAGGGGATCTTCCCAACCGAGGGACTGAACCCATGTCTCCTGCGTCTCCTGCATTGGCAGGCAGATTCTTTACCACTGAGCCACCTGGGAAGCCATATCTATATCTATCTTATATCTATAGCAATATGGATATATAGTAGAGAAATATAACTAATATATATATATATACACACATACATAAATGTATAGATATTAGGTATCTGATCTAGTTATCTATACCTATAGGTATAGATACTTGATATATAAGATATGTGTATATCTATCTGTTTCTTGTTGATCCTATTTCTGTGGAGAACCCTGACTAACACAAGTATCAAGGGAGGCTGGGAGTAGAACTTGATTAGGTATCAAGAGGAGGGATGAAAAACTCAGATATGAAGTATGCGGGGATTCTGATTAAACTGATTCTGATTAGGGAGGATCGTTGCTAAAGCTGGGCTCAGCAGCTTAGCAGGTAGGATCAAGCTTCAGGTAGAGTGAAGAAGAGGACTCAGAACAGCCTAAGGTTTGGTTAAGGAGGGAGTTATTTTCAGTTCCTCCCCTTCTTCAAGGGAAGAAGAGGCATTCTTTTTCCTGTGAACAATATAAGTCCATTTCTCACTCAGTCACCTTTTGTTCACTAAGCAACAGCTGAAGTGTCTGCTGATATTTGGTAGTAGAAGATATCTGCTGGATCCTGCAAGGAATCAATCACTTAATGAGGGAGGTTTCTAAGTAAACAATAAAGAAAGATTAAGATTTATTGTGGACTATTAATATTTAGACAGTTTCTGAGTCCAGAAGGATAACCATTTGAAAGCATTTCTAGATGTTGGGCTTGAAGCATGTTTAGATGGTGGAGTGAGGGGATGGCAGTGGTAATCTGATGATTTCCTAGTTTGCAGTGAATGGTTTCTATGAAGCACAGGCATCAGATAGGTTTTGGTAAGCTCATCCACAATCATGATTATTTCCTGGAGCAGAGCATGGGAGATAAAGTGTAATTTCCTGAGTGGCCCACATGGCAGCAGTTTCAGGCATGAAGATCATACATAATCTGCTGCAATGATGAGTCCGTTGAAATTTATATCAAGTTGTCTAGCTTCAGCTCATAGGACTTCTTTTGATCCTATGAAGTCAAAGCATAGACTTCCAATAAGAATCTGGGCAGTCAGCTTTGTGTTCTCAATGATGTCAAATCAGGAGGGTTGGAAAAAATTTGGAACCAGTAGTTTGAGGAGTTGCAGCCAGATATTGAAGCAAACTGGAAGAGCTGAGAATTTGGTAAGGACTGACAAAATGTATGAGATAGCAGAAGCCAGTCCGATTTAGATGTAGGTCACATAACCACGTAGTTTACAACGACGTGCAAAATAGCTCAAAGACCAGAATCCCATACCTGACAACGCTGTGTTTTCTTTTTAAAAACAAAATTTCAACAGTCACTTCCTTTTTGGCCACAGATACTCAAAGTAAGATTATTCTTTGTAATTCTTGTAGTTCTTGTTCTGTTTGATCTGGGATTAGCCATCTCATGAACTTATCAGCTGAGAGTCTCCAGGAGAATTCAGGAAATCCTGACTCGGTCTAGTGGTGCGGTCTCAAAGTTGTTTAAGCAATGTCGTTAGGAGTAAGAATAAGATTATTCTTACATTTATAAAATGTCTGATCTCACTAGATTTGGCTTGCTTATCTGCACAATTTCAGCAAGAATGATAATTGACCACAGAGGCCTTTTTAGTTTGCATTGCTGGAACTTTTCATAAGGAGTCTTAGATTGGACTTTGAAAAGCCTCTCAAGGCTAGGAAGCCATGCCAAGAACTCACCACCAGAATCACATGCAGATTTAGGTAAATTAATCTCTTCTTGAAGTCCTCACCGTATCCTAAGTTTGCTAGGCCTGCCAGGTGGTGACCTCTCCTACTCAGCTCTAAGACTGAGAAAGCTGTAATCCAGGTAGGAGGCCCATTTGCCCAAGAGGACTTTGTAAGCATTGGCTTCATAAAATCACCTTTAATTTCTTTAACTCTCTGATCATATCTGATTATATGTATTGTTTTCAAATATGATATTCCATTAAAGGCTTATATAATGAAATCAATACAGAGGAAAGATTCATATTGAACCTATACCATTCATTGTATTACTATGAAAATGAGAATACTTGATAAGAATATTCAAACTCTAGAGTGATCAGGCAGGGAAAAGAAGATAAATACCTCACTTACACTTACAGAAGTATGATTTACTAAACTATTATGAATCTTAGATAGCTGAAGTTAGAAGAGAAAGTTGTTCTCCAGAGAATAGAACATTAAGGCATCAGCAACAGCCACTATGGAGAACAGTGTGGAGATTCCTTAAAAAACTGGAAATAGACCTGCCTTATGATCCAGCAATCCCACTGCTGGGCATACACACTGAGGAAACCAGAAGGGAAAGAGACACGTGTACCCCAATATTCATCGCAGCACTGTTTATAATAGCCAGGACATGGAAGCAACCTAGATGTCCATCAGCAGATGAATGGATAAGAAAGCTGTGGTACATATACACAATGGAGTATTATTCAGCCATTAAAAAGAATACATTTGAATCAGTTCTAATGAGGTGGATGAAACTGGAGCCTATTATACAGAGTGAAGTAAGCCAGAAAGAAAAACACCAATACAGTATACTAACACATATATATGGAATTTAGAAAGATGGTAACAATAACCCTGTGTACGAGACAGCAAAAGAGACACTGATGTATAGAACAGTCTTATGGACTCTGTGGGAGAGGGAGAGGGTAGGAAGATTTGGGAGAATGGCATTGAAACTTGTAAAATATCATGTATGAAACGAGTTGCCAGTCCAGGTTCGATGCACGATACTGGATGCTAGGGGCTGGTGCACTGGGACGACCCAGAGGGATGGAATGGGGAGGGAGGAGGGAGGAGGGTTCAGGATGGGGAACACATGTATACCTGTGGCGGATTCATTTTGATATTTGGCAAAACTAATACAGTTATGTAAAGTTTAAAAAAAAAAAAGGCATCAGCAGTAGTCCAAACAAAAGCTGTAATCATGCCTAATGTGTTCACTCAGCCCCATGTAATTCTTGTTCTGTTTGATCTTGGATTAGCCATCTCATGAACTTATCAGCTTCTCCAGGAGAATTCAGGAAATCCTGACTCGGTCTAGTGGTGTGGTCTCCAAGTTGTTTGAGCAATGCCATTAGGAGTTCTGTGCCTCAGGAGTACCTGGCAGAGTCCTTTCGGGACTCCAAGATAGTCTCATTTTGTTGAAGATAGTTAGTCTGGCATGTAGCTGATTGCAAGGGTTTTCAGGGAAGCATCAAGGTAAAATAACTATGGATGACAAAAGAGGAAAATCATTGGTCTGTATTTCTGCTTTTGTGCCAATGCCATACTGTCTTGATGACTGTAGCCTTGTAGTATAATCTGAAGTCAGGAAGGTTGATTCCTCCAGCTCCATTCTTCTTTTCAAGACTGCTTTGGATATTCAGGGTCTTTTGTGTTTCCATATGAATTGTGAACTTTTTTGTTCTAGTTCTGTGAAAAATGCCATTGGTAACTATTTACAATAGCCAGAACATGGAAGCAACCTAGATGTTCATTGACAGATGAATGGATAAAGAGGTCCTGGTACATATACACAATGGAATATTACTCAGCCATAAAAAGAACGCATTTCAGTCCGTTCTAATGAGGTGGATGAACCTGGAACCTATTGTAAGTAAGAAGTAAGTATTATAAGAGTGAAGTAAGTCAGAAAGAGAAAGAGAAATATCATATTCTAACACATATATATGGAATCTAGAAAAATGGTACTGAAGAATTTATTGACAGGGCAACAATGGAGAAACAGACATAGAGAATAGACTTATGGACATGGGGAGAGGGGGAGAGATGGTGAGATGTATGGAAAGAGTAACATGGAAACGTACATTACCAAATGTAAAATAGATAGCCAATGGGAATTTGCTGTATGGCTCAGGAAACTCAAACAGGGGCTCTGTATCAACCAAGAGGGGTGGGATGGGGAGGGAGATGGGAGGGAGGTTCAAAAGGGAGGGGATATATATATATATATACCTATGGCTGATTCATGTTGAGGTTTGACAGAAAAGAGCAAAATTCTATAAAGCAATTATCCTTCAATAAAAAATAAATAAATTTTTAAAAAGATGAAAATCACCATGGTAAAAGATGGGATGGATGTTCATTATAGAATATTTTGATATTTGGCAAAACTAATACAATTATGTAAAATTTAAAAATAAAATAAAATTAAAAGAAAGAATGTTCATTATATAAAGTGATGCAATTGACAAGGACATTTAGTTGTTTCTGTGGCATACAACATTCTAAAATAGTACCTGGAATTGCAGCTGATAACATTATGCCAGTGTTGTCTAATTATAAGGCAAAGCAGCACCAATATACATCATGAACAACAAAGGCATTGACATTTCTAGGAAGTTAATATAATTTCTAAAGTATTTATATTAACATTGTACCCATAGAAGTATAAATTAGAAAAGGTGAAGCATCTCTTAGTATTTGAGAATGCTTCCTGTGCAACTCAGCTGATCAAATAAACCTAATTATTGTAACATCTCTCATTTACAAGGTGAAGGAACGGGCTCTTTGTGATTTTCCGGAGGCCTTCTGGGAAATATCAAAGTCAGTTTGAGATCAAGCAGATTTCATTTAGAATTTTATTTTGGAAAGACAGAATTTCACAAGTTGTTAGAAATGTCAAAAGAGTTGTACAATTTGCTAAATACATTCATGGGTCATGGACTTCCCTGGCGGTTGAATGATTAAGACTCTGCCTTCTGATACAGGAGACAAAGATTTGAGCCCTGGTCAAAGACCTAGGATCCCACATGCAATGTGGAACAACAAATGATGCTGGAAGACTTGAAAGTGTGTGTGTGTGTGTGTGTGTGCACGCACGCGCATGTGCATGCCTGCAGAGGCACACGCACATGCTCAGTTGTGTCTGACTCTTTGCGACCCCATGGACTGTAGCCCGCCAGGCTCCTCTGTGCATGGAATTTTCCAAGCAAGAATACTGGAGTGTGTTGCCATTTCCTCCTCCAGCGGCTCTTCCTGACCCAGGGATCAAACCCGCATCTCCTGCATCGGCAGGAGGATTCTTTGCCACTTGAGTCTCCTGGGAAGCCCAGGAAACGTGAATACCTCTATGTAAATAGAACAGCAACAACAACTGATCACACCTTGCACCATATACAAACATTAACTCAAAAAAATGAATCATAGACCTAAATGCAAAACCTAAAAAAAAACAAAAACAAAACAGAATTAAAAAAAGAATCATAGGTAACTAAGAAACTGTTTGGCTATCCATTTATCCAGAGTATTGATAAGATTTCTAAAGTAAATATTGAAGGTAATGTGCCTTATCTCTACCTATCTCTAGATAGGTAGCCTTATCTCTTTTATTTATTTATCTATTAAACATGTGGTTTTAATTTTTATTAAAGAATCCTTGTATAATTTCACTGAAACTAGGGAAATGTGGCAACATAGAGGGGAAAAATTCTTGCTATTGCATCGAGGGCTTCCCTGGTTGCTCCGTGGTAAAGAACCTGCCTGCCAACGCAGGAGACACAGGTTCCATCCCTGATCCCACAGGTCGTGGAGTAACTAAGCCTGTGGCACAACTCCTGAGCCTGTGCTCTAGAGCCTGGAAGCCACAGCTACTAGACCCACATGCTGCAACTGCTGAGACTCACATGCTCTAGAACCCATGCTCTGCAACAAGAGAAGCCGCCGCAACGAGACACCCATGTACTGCAACTAGAGATAGGCCCCAGTCTCCACAACTAGAGAAAAGCCTGCCCAGCAACAAAGAACTAGCAAGCCAAAAATACATACATACATACATAAAATTAAGTTGTATCTACATGGGCAAACTAAAAGTCATACCTACGAATCAGTCCTATAAATCAAAGCAAAAACTACAACATTTTTTTCTTTAAAACATTAACTGCATGTGTAAGTATGAAAACAATGATCTCTTTCAGAAGTAAGACTGCTCAGTTCTCTTACAAATAAAAGACGCGATAAATCAACAAAGAGCACAGGACATTATTCTGATAAGACATAGAATCTGTGCCTTCTAAGGAGATTACTTAGAAGATAAGGAAAAACCTTTTACAATCTCTTATTAAGAGCAAACCTAGGAAAAACTTGCCTTAGCAACTGTCGAATATACAATACAGTATTATTAACTATAGTCACCATGCTGTACATTATATCCTTATGATTATCTATTTTATAACTGAGAGTTTGTACCGTTTTTGGCTTCATAATGGTTTCATTTTTTGTTGTGGTTGCTGTTCAGTCGCTAAGTTGTGTCTCACTCTGCAACCCCGTGGACTGCAGCACGCCAGGCACCCCTGACCATCACTATCTCCTGGACAATGCTCAAATTCATGTCCATTGGGTCAGTGTCTGTGCTAAGTCACTTCTGTCGTGTCCGACTCATTCTGACCCATGTACTGTAGCCTGCCAGGCTCCTCTGTCCATGGAATTCTCCAAGCAAGGATACTGGAGTGGGCTGCCATGCCCTCCTCCAGGGGATCTTCCCGACCAAGGAGGGATCGAACCCCCGTCTCTTATGTCTCCTGCTTTGGCACTCGGGTTCTTTACCACTAGCACCACCTGAGAAGCCCAAAAGTAGATTAGGGTTTCCCTCATGACTCAGTGGTAAAGAATTTGCCTGCCACTTCAGGAGACCTAGGTTCAGACCCTGATCCCAGAAGATCCCACGTGCCACTGAGCAGCTAAGCCCATGTGCCACAACTATTGAGCTTTCATTGAGTCAGTGATGCTACCTAACCATCTCATCCTCTGATGTGTCCTTCTCCTCTTGCCCTCAATTATTCCCAGCATCAGGATCTTGTCCAGTGAATCAGCTCTTCACATCAGGTGGCCAAAGTATTGGAGCTTTAGCTTCAGCATTGGTCCATTCAATGAATATTCAGGGTTGATTTCCTTTTGGATTGACTGGTTTGATCACCTTGCTGTCCAAGGGACTGGAAATCATCACGATTGGAAACCATCGGTTCTTCAGTGCTCACCCCACTTTATGGTGCAACTCTCACATCCGCATGAGACTACTGGAAAAACCGTAGCTTTGACTAGACGGACCTTTGTCGGCAAAGTGATGTGTCTGATTTTTAAGATGCTGTCTAGGTTTCTCACAGCTTTTCTTCCAAGGAGCAAGAGTCTTTTAATTTCATGGCTGCTGTCACCGTCTGCAGTATTTTGGAGCCCAAGAAAATAAACTCTGTCATTGCTTCCACTTTTTTCCCATTTATTTGCCGTGAAGGGATGGGACCAGATGCCGTGATCTTATTTTTTCTGGGTTTTAAGCCAGCTTTTTCACTCTGCTCTTTCACTTTCATCAAGAGGCTCTTTAGTTTCTCTTTGCTTTCTGCCATTAAAGTGGTATCATCTGCTTATCTGAGATTGTTGGTATTTCTCCTGGTGTTCTTGATTCCAGCTTGTGTTATATCCAGCCTAGCATTTCACATGATGTACTCTGCATAAAAGTTATACTAAATCAGGATGACAATATACAGCCTTGTACGCCGTTCACAATTTTGAACCAGTCCATTGTTCCTTGGCAGGTTCTAACTGTTGCTTCTTGACCCACATACAGGTTTCACAGGAGACAGGTAAGGTGGTCTGGTATTCCCATCTCTTTTTAAAAATTTTCCACACTTTATTATGACCCACACAGTCAAAGGCTTTCATTTTTCAATATATTTTTATTGAAGTGTAACTGATTTACAATGTTATATTCAGTTCAGTTCAGTTCAGTTGGTCAGTCATATCCAACTCTTTGCGACCCCATGAATCCCAGCACGCCAGGCCTCCCTGTCCATCACCAACTCCCGGAGTTCACTCAAACCCACGTCCATCGAGTCGGTGATGCCATCCAGCCATCTCATCCTCTGTCGTCCCCTTCTCCTCCTGCCCCCAATCCCTCCCAGCATCAGAGTCTTTTCCAATGAGTCAACTCTTCGCATGAGGTGGCCAAAGTACTGGAGTTTCAGCTTTAGCATCATTCCTTCCAAAGAAATCCCAGGGCTGATCTCCTTCAGAATGGACTGGTTGGATCTCCTTGCAGTCCAAGGGACTCTCAAGAGTCTTCTCCAACACCACAATTCAAAAGCATCAATTCTTTGGTGCTCAGCTTTCTTCACAGTCCAACTCTCACATCCATACATGACTACTGGAAAAACCATAGCATTGACTAGACGGACCTTTGTTGGCAAAGTAACGTCTCTGCTTTTCAATATGCTATCTAGGTTGGTCATAAGTTTCCTTCCAAGGAGTAAGCGTCTTTTAATTTCATGGCTGCAGTCACCATCTGCAGTGATTTTGGAGCCCCCCAAAATAAAGTCTGACACTGTTTCCACTGTTTCCCCATCTATTTCCCATGAAGTGATGGGACCAGATGCCATGATCTTAGTTTTCTGAGTGTTGAGCTTTAAGCATATACATTTTCATATTCTTTTCTATTATGGTTTATTACAGATAGTTCCCTGTGCTATACAGTAGGACCTCGTTGGTTATATATTTCATATTTAGTAGTCTATATCTGCTTATCCCAACCTCTCAATTAACCCCTTCTCTGATGTTCAAGCTGGTTTTAGAAAAGGCAGAGGAACCAGAGATCAAATTGCCAACATCCGCTGGATCATCGAAAAAGCAAGAGAGTTCCAGAAAAACATCTATTTCTGCTTTATTGACTATGCCAAAGCCTTTGCCTGTGTAGATCACAATAAACTGTGGAAAATTCTGAAAGCGATGGGAATACCAGACCACCTGATCTGCCTCTTGAGAAATTTGTATGCAGGTCAGGAAGCAACAGTTAGAACTGGACATGGAACAACAGACTGGTTCCAAATAGGAAAAGGAGTTTGTCAAGGCTGTATATTGTCACCCTGTTTATCTTACTTATATGCAGAGTACATCATGAGAAACGCTGGACTGGAAGAAACACAGGCTGGAATCAAGATTGCCGGGAGAAATATCAATAACCTCAGATATGCAGATGACACCACCCTTATGGCAGAAAGTGAAGAGGAACTCAAAAGCCTCTTGATGAAAGTGTAAGTGGAGAGTGAAAAAGTTGGCTTAAAGCTCAACATTCAGAAAACAAAGATCATGGCATCCGGTCCCACCACTTCATGGGAAATAGATGGGGAAACAGTGGAAACAGTGTCAGACTTTATTTTTCCTGGGCTCCAAAATCACTACAGATGGTGACTGCAGCCATGAAATTAAAAGACGCTTACTCCTTGGAAGGAAACTTATGACCAACCTAGATAGCATATTCAAAAGCAGAGACATTACTTTGCCAACAAAGGTCCGTCTAGTCAAGGCTATGGTTTTTCCTGTGGTCATGTATGGATGTGAGAGTTGGACTGTGACGAAGGCTGAGCACCGAAGAATTGATGCTTTTGAACTGTGGTGTTGGAGAAGACTCTTGAGAGTCCCTTGGACTGCAAGGAGATCCAACCAGTCCATTCTGAAGGAGATCAGCCCTGGGATTTCTTTGGAAGGAATGATGCTAAAGCTGAAACTCCAGTACTTTGGCCACCTCATGCGAAGAGTTGACTCATTGGAAAAGACTCTGATGCTGGGAGGGATTGGGGGCAGGAGGAGAAGGGGACGACAGAGGATGAGATGGCTGGATGGCATCACCGACTCGATGGACGTGGGTTTGAGTGAACTCCGGGAGTTGGTGATGGACAGGGAGGCCTGGCGTGCTGCGATTCATGGGGTCGCAAAGAGTCGGACA